>NC_059206.1:66966371-66968871 GCF_020615455.1 Coregonus clupeaformis
CACACACACACACACACACACACACACACACACACACACCCACACACACACACACACACACAAAACATGGGGCCACAGTAGGTCAGTTGGGTCTGTGTGTATGACACAGGAAGAGGAGAGCTCTCTTGGATATAATGTGTGAATGAGTGAATGTGTATTTGTCAGTGTCTAGCTTTACCTTTTCAATGCTTATAAAATGCAATGTCAGGAGTTCTCAGACAGAAGGGAATCTTGTTTACATTTGGTGTTTAAGAGTTTGGGTTTGGAGAAATGGAACATTAAAATCTCAAGCACCTTCTCAAGTACATTGGCCCATAACATCCAGCCCTGTAAACCTGTGTGTTTTTTCATTGAGTCATTATAAAGTAATTATTGGAATCAGTATTTAACTATATAGTCACACCCCTTAGCTAAAGCCCTCTGTAGAGTGCGTGTGTGTGCACGTGTGTCCATCTGTGTGTGTATGTGCGGCGCGCGCTAGTGTATGTGCACTAATGTGTGTGTGGAAGAGGTGAGGGTAATTTGTTAGCTCAGTTTTAGGGCTTTAGCGTGGATCTGCAGCCGTCTATCTGATCTCTGGTCTAGCTCTTAAGCCCTGCCTGCCTGCCTGTATGGGGGAGGAAAGAGGTGAGGGGAGGAGGGAGGAGGACATTGGGGTATAGTGAGGGGGTAACGGGGGATTGAGACAGAGCAGACTGTTCCCCGGTGGCAGAGTGGTGTCTTGGTGCTCTGGGGCCTGTGGGGCTCTGGGGGTCTTTGGGGTCTGCATACCAAAGATAATATCCCCCTCTAGTCTCCAGCAAACTCAGGGCTCAGCACTAAGAGAGAGAGAGAGAGAGAGAGAGAGAGAGAGAGAGAGAGAGAGAGAGAGAGAGAGAGAGAGAGAGAGAGAGAGTAATTTCAGCAGATAATGCATGCAAGGATTAGGAGCTAAATGGAGTTCAGCGGGTGTAATGGTACCTCTCTGCAATCCAGCATCCTCAGAATGAGAGCAGGGTCAACTAATCAAAGACAGAGACTGGACAAACAGATGCACTTATGGGATAGGGGGAGAGGGGATAGAGAGACGGGGAGAGGGGTAGATAGAGAGGGGTGGGGTAGAAGAAAGAGGGGAGACAGAAGAGGAGGAGGAGGAAGAGGAAGAGGAGAGGAGACAGCGAGCTGCACAACCTATCCTACCCATTAGACTCTAGCTCTCCTTTCTTCTCCTCTCTCATTTTAACTTTGTCCCCTCTGCTTTTTCCAGTTTTTAAAAAAACCTGTACTGTGATTAAGACGCAGGCTGGCTCTGTTTGGACAGCTCGGTGGTGTGTGTTCATGTGTGTATGTCTGTGTGCATGCATGTGTGTGTGTTCTCTCTCCATCTGTGTGTGAGAGTGTGTGTGGGTGGTCGCGCCACATGAGGGCGCGGGGCCCTCATCGTTATAGACCCTGAGCAGAAGTGAACTGTTGAAGGCTGTGGAGAAGCCTGAGTGAAATCACAACATGGCGAGCCCCGATATGAAAGCCCCAAAAGACGAGTGGAAAAACTGTCCGGCGAGGCCCATCTGGGGCAGGGGATGGGATGCGGCGTACCCCTCTACAAAGCCCCTCTTTCACTAGGAGACTCACACGGGGCATGTTCTGCCTAATAAAGTTTTAATAGATTTAAATGATTGGACGGCTGAGGCCCTGTAGGAGCGGAGTGGAGCGCTAGGTTTTGAATAAATCAGAGCTTGCCCTGTGTGTGTGTGTGTGTGTGTGTGTGTGTGTGTGTGTGTGTGTGTGTGTGTGTGTGTGTGTGTGAGAGTGTGTGTGCGTGCCCTCTCACTCTGTAGGCTTGGCTTGTCTGAGTCAGATTTCTGAATGGAGAGAGAGAGGAGACATGCAGGAAAAGATAAATAACTCAAGCTGCTTTTAAAAGATTGAGGGAAACGCTTGATTGAAGGTAGTCAGTGTCAATCAAAAACTACATGAAAATGGGTGTAGGGATAGAGTTGTGGAATGCAATTCAACATCAAAATCAGATGTCTATATTATTAATTTGTAACTTGACTGTATAGCTCAATAGGAATAAAAATTCATAGAACACGATTTAAAGTTTGTGGTCTCCTCTAGATAGAATACCATGTTCTCTATTTGGTCTCTTGGTGGTCTGTGTTGCCAGTGGCTTGCCCCTCACCTTTGGCTGTGGAGCTAATCCATCACTGCCAGGGCCAGGGCCAGGGCCAGGGGCCAGCAGGGACCAGGGATGTGGTTTGTGGGTCAGGGGTCAGGGTGAGGTTTACCCAGATAAGGGGCAGAGGGCTAAACAGAGGGCTAGCTGCCCCAGAGAGAAGCTGATGGATGAGCCAGTGGAGAGGGGACAGAGCCTGATAGCCGAACTGTAGAGCAAGGGAGGAGGTAGTCGAGGCTCTCTCTCTCCCTTCTCTCTCTCTCTCTCTCTCTCTCTCTCTCTCTCTCTCTCTCTCTCTCTCTCTCTCTCTCTCTCTCTCTCTCTCTCTCTCTCTCTCTCTCTCTC
>NC_059206.1:66971371-66981371 GCF_020615455.1 Coregonus clupeaformis
ATTACTCTCAGCACAATAGGCGTCAATCAAAGTTTTCCCTCCAATGATTACCCATTATTTTGTAATGGATTTTTTTTATGGTGCATTACATTTGAAATTCACTTGATGAAAAGACTGAAGTGAATCAGAATGGACCCCACACTGATATCCAGTATGCTTTCTGCTGGCGCCTGGGCTGTAGGTCTGTAGTGGTTCTACTGTCCTGGTGGCCCCTTGGCTGTAGGTCTGTAGTGGTTCTGCTGTCCTGGTGGCCCCTTGGCTGTAGGTCTGTAGTGGTTCTACTGTCCTGGTGGCCCCTTGGCTGTAAGTCTGTAGTGGTTCTGCTGTCCTGGTGGCCCCTTGGCTGTAGGTCTGTAGTGGTTCTACTGTCCTGGTGGCCCCTTGGCTGTAGGTCTGTAGTGGTTCTACTGTCCTGGTGGCCCCTTGGCTGTAGGTCTGTAGTGGTTCTACTGTCCTGGTGGCCCCTTGGCTCTCATGTCCAGGTGTTTGAGGCATGGTCCTGGAGGCCCCTATCAGACAAGACCAGACAAGGCTTAGCCTGGTTGACACGAGGGAGAGCTGTAACACACTGGTCTGGACAGGAGTCCGTTGTAAATGCGTATTCGCACAGAAATGTGCTGAGCTTTGATTGGTTCTCTGAAACGTTTTTTTCTTTTTCTGGGGGGTTGAGACCTCATGTTGTTTTGAAAATCCAACAGTTGTATTGGAAGTGGGTGGTGCTCGGGGTCTGTGTGTGGTTGTCCATGTGGGTGTTTGAGTGAGAAAGACACAGTGGAGAACCAATCAGCAAAAAGCATAGCCCCCTTCATTATGGACGCATCGTGCCTATAACATCAAGCAGCCTTGCCAGACTCTGAAGTCAGGAAGATGTTGAAGTTTGGTGTTAGCCAGACTACACCAGGCCAGGCCAGGCCAAGCAGGAGAAACTAAACGGTCACTTACTGTGGCTTTTCTGCTTCTGATGACTCCACCGTAATAAAAGGGCTGATTATTTTCCCAGCTATTTCAAATGTGCGTCACACTCGACCCGAGCGGAGTGGGATGGAAATAAACCAGAAGCATGAGGAGGAGGAGGAGGAGGAGGAGGAGGAGGAGGAGGAGGAGGAGAGGAGGAGGAGGGATGTGTTACCCCATTTTACCCCTGCCAATATCTCCACCACTGTCTCTTTAAAAGAGAACACTCAGTGTCAGACATCTTGTCCAAGGTATCAGGGATCAGGACCTTATCTCTGTCTGTATCAGTGTGGCTATTAGGTCTGTAACACTGTACAACAGCAGCCCTCTCTCTCCAGATAGGGTGTTGATGGATGATGGTGTTGTTGCTAAATGTCGTCACCGTGGAATTATGGCACGCTGTGGCGCTGAGAGATGACATCAGTGTTTAGGGATCCTGTCATTGTTAACGTTCCTGAATAATGGCGCCGTGCTTCTATTTTAAATCTGATGACGCCATCGTAGGTTGTTAGTCATTGTCAGTGTTGTTACGCAGTGACACCAGCGAGAGGGTCAGGATACCTTACTGGAAATGTTTGACACAGTTGTAATGTACTTTGATACAGTTGTAATGATACAGTTGTAATGTAAGGGACTGGTCCTTTGTAAAGAACTCAAGTAAAAAACAGAAGGCAGGAGTCTAGAGACAAGCAAAGCAGAACAGTGAAATCTACTGATTGGCTTAGACTAGGACAGTGGTTCCCAACCTTTTTCAGTTACTCTACCACCAACTGAATTTTGCTCTGGCCGGAGTACCCTTGAAGTAATGTGCATGTTACCAGTAGGCCTATGGTCTCATGCGTCTTCTCAAGTACTCCCTGTGGATAGGCTAAGTACCCCAGGGGTCCTAGCACCCCTGGTTGGGAACCACTGGACTAGGATACACACACACACACACAGACACACACACACACACACACACACTAGACTAGACGATACATGCCCTGAGGACCGACTGACCCTCCCCAGCCCATTCCCAGCCCCACACACACTTTACACGAGTCATCTTTTGTTGATCTTCCTGCTCCCACACAACTACGTAGGTGGCGAGGAGGATGATGATGTCCTCTCACGCACCTTTCCATGTGTGTTGGTACTGCTTCAAATCAAATCAAATCAAATGTTTATTTGCCACATGTGCCAAATACTACAGTGAAAATGCTTACTCATTGTGTGAACGCTGCACTGAGAACACTGTCCAAAAACAAACTATCAAACGGAATATTTATCTGTACACCATTTCTACATGACTGTCAACAGATATCATCAGAGGAACAACAACGATTGGTTTGATCTAAATCCACACACACGCTGCACACAGATACACTGTCACGGTTTCGGCCGAGGCTGCTCCTCCTCCTGGTTCGGGCAGGCTTCGGCGTTCGCCGTCCCCGGAGTATTAGCTGCCACCGCTCTATGTGTCTGCATTTGATTATGTTTGTCTGTCTGTATCACCTGTGTCCAATTGTGTAATTATTACGTGTCCTATAAGTTCCTGGTTTTGTTCTAGTAATTTTGTGTGTTGTTGCTTCCTGCCTTTGTGTCGGAGCTTTGTGTTTTGCTCCCGTTTTGTTTCGTGTATTTAGTGTTTACGCGTGTGCGTAATTTTCCCTCGCCTCGTTGTTTGTTTTGAGGTCGGAGGTGTTCCACTTACATTTTTGATGACTATTAAAGTCTGTTGGACTTTACCTCTGTGTCCTGCGCCTGACTCCTCCACCACATCCACATCGGTAACATTGACAGAACAACACACCATTTATGGAGTCAGCAGGAACAGCGGCGGCACCCGAATCCCTGGAGGACCGGATCAATTACCAGGACACCATGATCCGGCAACTCGGGGCCGCCGTGGACGAGGTGTCCAACACACTGCGCCGTTTGGTGTATCGGGAGGTGCCCACGCCTTCCCACACCATCCCAGCACCAACGGCCAGCCCTCCTCTCTCAGCACCGGAACCCAGTGGCATTCGGCTCTCGCTCCCGAGGGCATATGACGGTTCTGCAGCCGGGTGTCAGGGCTTCCTCCTGCAGGTAGAACTTTACCTTGCCACTATACACCCGGCGCCCTCGGGATACGAGAGCGTCTCCGCCCTCATCTCCTGTCTCTCCGGCAAGGCGTTGGAGTGGGCCAACGCCGAATGGAGGGGAATAGACGCCGCAACCATCACCTACGCTGAGTTTTCCCGCCGCTTCAGGACTGTCTTCGATCATCCACCTGAGGGGAAAGCGGCGGGAGAGCGTCTATTCCACCTCCGACAGGGGAAGAGGAGCGCACAGGAGTTCGCACTGGAGTTCCGGACACTAGCAGCGGATGCGGGGTGGAATGAGAGGGCCCTCATCGACCACTACCGGTGTAGCCTACGAGAGGACGTTCGTCGTGAGCTGGCCTGCAGGGACACCAACCTGTCGTTCGACCAGTTGGTGGACATCTCCATCCGTCTAGACACCCTGCTGGCTACCCGCGGACGTCCCGAGTGGGGGTCGTCCATTCCACCCTCCAGCACCTCCGAGCCGATTCCTATGGAGCTCGGGGGTGCTGGCGCTAGAGAGAGGAGGAGAGGGAACCCGAGGAGGCCATCCCCTGCACCACCTGTGGGCGTGGAGGACACACCGCGGCCAGGTGCTGGGGAGGGTCTCCTAGGAGAGGTGACAGCAGGCCACGCACTGGGGAGTCATTTCAGGTGAGTAGGCGCCCCACTTACCCAGAGCTCTCTGTTGGTCACATGAGTATTCCTGTGAGTTTTCCACAGGTGGCACCTCATTCCCAGCATAAGGCGCTAGTAGATTCAGGCGCAGCTGGGAACTTTATTGATCGGGCATTTTGTGCTAGGTTAGGAATTCCCCTTCGGCCGGTAGAAGTTCCATTCCCTGTCCACGCATTAGACAGCCGGCCGTTGGGGTCGGGTCTGATCAGGGATGTCACAGCACCGCTGACGATGACGACGCAGGGGGGTCATGAGGAAATCATTCAGTTCTATCTGATTGACTCTCCTGCGTACCCAGTGGTGTTGGGTCTTCCCTGGTTAAGCACCCATGATCCTACCATAGCGTGGCAACAGAGGGCTCTTATGGAGTGGTCTGCCCAGTGTGTAGGGAGATGTCTAGGTGTTTCCATAGGGGCGACCTCGGTAGAGAGTCCGAACCAAGTGCCCGCACTGCGCATTCCCCCTGAGTATGAGGATTTAGCACTTGTGTTTAGCAAATCGAGGCAGCACGGCTACCTCCTCATAGACAGGGGGACTGTGCAATAAATCTCCAGACAGGAGCAGCTCTTCCCCGGAGTCATGTGTATCCCCTGTCTCAAGAGGAAACTGCGGCTATGGAGACTTACATAGCCGAGTCCTTGGCACAGGGATACATACGGTCCTCCACTTCTCCGGTCTCCTCGAGTTTCTTCTTTGTGAAGAAGAAGGACGGGGGATTGCGCCCGTGTATTGATTACCGTAGTCTCAATCAGATCACAGTGAAATACAGTTACCCACTTCCACTGATTGCGACGATGACGGAGTCATTACGCGGAGCGTCGGTTCTTCGCAAAGTTGGATCTCAGGAGCGCGTACAATTTGGTGCGCATTAGGGAGGGGGATGAATGGAAAACAGCATTTAGCACCACCTCGGGTCATTACGAGTATCTCGTCATGCAATACGGGTTAATGAATGCTCCTTCAGTCTTCCAATCCTTTGTTGACGAGATTTTCCGGGACATGCATGGGCAGGGTGTAGTGGTGTACATTGACGACATTCTAGTGTATTCTTCTACACGAGCCGAGCATGTAGCCCAGGTGCGCCGAGTATTGAGACGACTGTTGGAGCATGACTTGTATGTCAAGGCAGAGAAATGCCTGTTCTTCCAGGAGTCCGTCTCCTTTTTGGGTTATCGGTTGTCCGCGTCTGGCGTGGAGATAGAGGTGGACCGGGTATCGGCTGTGCGTAATTGGTAAACTCCAACCACTGTAAAAGAGGTGCAGCAGTTCTTGGGTTTTGCTAATTACTACCGGAGGTTTATTCTGGGTTTTGGACAGGTTGCAGCTCCCATTACGTCCCTGCTAAAGGGGGGTCCGGTGCGTTTGCAGTGGTCGGCTGAGGCGGACAGGGCATTTGTCAAACTAAAGAACCTGTTCACCTCGGCTCCTGTGCTGGCGCATCCGGATCCCTCTTACCCATTCCAAGTAGAGGTAGACGCGTCCGAGACCGGTATTGGGGCAGTTCTATCACAACGGTCCGGCACGCCACCTAAACTCCGCCCCTGTGCGTTCTACTCCAAGAAGCTCAGCTCGGCGGAGAGTAACTATGATGTTGGGGACAGGGAGCTGTTAGCCGTAGTCCAGGCCCTAAAGGTGTGGAGGCATTGGCTTGAGGGGGCTCAACACCCTTTCCTCATTCTGACGGATCACCGTAACCTGGAGTACATCCGGGCAGCTAGGAGATTGAACCCTCGTCAGGCTAGGTGGAACATGTTCCTAACCCGGTTCGTTTTTAAGATCACATACATCCCTGGGTCCCAGAATGGTAAGGCAGACGCCCTGTCCCGGCGGTATGACACAGAGGAGAGGTCCAACGAGCCTACTTCCATACTGCCGGAGTCTTGTTTGGTGGCTCCTGTAGTATGGGAGGTCGATTCAGAAATCGAGCGGGCACTGCGTACCGACCCTACTCCCCCCGAGTGTCCTGTGGGGCGGACGTACGTTCCGCTCGAGATTCGTGATCGACTTATTTATTGGGCTCATACATCACCCTCCTCTGGACATCCAGGTATTGGCCGGACATTGCACTGTCTTAGCATGAAATACTGGTGGCCAACGTTAGCCAGGGATGTGAGGGTTTATGTCTCCTCCTGCTCGGTGTGTGCCCAGTGTAAGGCGCCTAGACATTTGCCCAGGGGTAAGCTACATCCCCTGCCCGTTCCACAACGACCCTGGTCCCACCTATCGGTGGATTTTGTTACCGACCTTCCCCCCTCCCAGGGGAATACCACCATTTTGGTCGTTGTGGATCGGTTTTCCAAGGCCTGTCGTCTCCTTCCCATGCCGGGTCTCCCTACTGCCCTACAAACCGCTGAGGCCCTATTCACCCATGTTTTCCGGCACTATGGGGTACCCGAGGATATAGTGTCTGACCGAGGTCCCCAGTTCACCTCCAGAGTTTGGGGGGCGTTCATGGAACGGTTGGGGGTCTCGGTAAGCCTTACCTCGGGGTACCACCCGGAGAGCAATGGGCAGGTGGAACGTGTCTACCAGGATGTGGGTAGGTTTTTGAGGTCCTATTTCCGGGACCGGCCGGAGGAGTGGTCTAGGTTCATCCCCTGGGCAGAGATGGCCCAGAACTCTCTCCGCCACTCCTCCACCAATTTAACACCCTTCCAGTGTGTTTTAGGTTATCAGCCGGTCCTGGCACCATGGCACGAGAGCCGGATCGAGGCCCCTGCGGTGGACGAGTGGATTCGGCGCTCGGAGGAGACGTGGGACGCTGCCCATGTCCATCTGCAGCGTGCCATCCGTCAACAAAAGGCGAGCGCCGACCGCCACCGCAGTGAGGCACCGGTGTACGCACCGGGAGATCGAGTCTGGCTCTCGACTCGAAACCTGCCCCTCCGCCTGCCCTGCCGGAAGCTGGGTCGGCGGTTTGTGGGGCCCTTCAAAGTCCTGAGAAGATTGAACGAGGTGTGTTACAGGTTACAACTGCCTATAGAGTATAAAAATATTAACCCCTCGTTCCCACTAACCTCTCTTCTCAGGCCGGTGGTAGCTGGCCCACTCCAAGAGGATGAGATAGGAGAGACCCCTCCGCCCCCTTTGGACATCGAGGGGGCCCCGGCGTACAGAGTCCGGACCATCTTGGACTCGAGACGCCGGATGAGTGGTCTCCAGTATCTCGTGGAGTGGGAGGGGTACGGTCCGGAGGAACGGTGCTGGGTGCCCAGGAGGGACATACTCGATCCATCCCTCCTGACTGAGTTTCACCATGGGCATCCCACGCGCCCGGGTCGCGTCCTCCTGGCCGTCCCGAGGCCGGGGTCGGCGCACGGCTAGAGCCGCGCGTCAAGGGGGGGGTACTGTCACGGTTTCGGCCGAGGCTGCTCCTCCTCCTGGTTCGGGCAGGCTTCGGCGTTCGCCGTCCCCGGAGTATTAGCTGCCACCGCTCTATGTGTCTGCATTTGATTATGTTTGTCTGTCTGTATCACCTGTGTCCAATTGTGTAATTATTACGTGTCCTATAAGTTCCTGGTTTTGTTCTAGTAATTTTGTGTGTTGTTGCTTCCTGCCTTTGTGTCGGAGCTTTGTGTTTTGCTCCCGTTTTGTTTCGTGTATTTAGTGTTTACGCGTGTGCGTAATTTTCCCTCGCCTCGTTGTTTGTTTTGAGGTCGGAGGTGTTCCACTTACATTTTTGATGACTATTAAAGTCTGTTGGACTTTACCTCTGTGTCCTGCGCCTGACTCCTCCACCACATCCACATCGGTAACATTGACATACAGTGTGTTACTAAGACGCCAGTGACTCTGTCTCTGAGACAGTCATTGCTCAAAAAAGCACTATGTTTAGTGTCACTCACCTCTGTTGAGCTACTGTGACCTGCACATGAGTAAGAGCATCTCCAAACATATGAGAGATTGTTATGCTGATAGTGACCCATCCTAAACAGGGCTTTTTAAGTTAGAGTTTTAGGTGGTTGAGGATAAGGTGGAGGGGTAGACTGGAAATGGGAGGAAGTAGATTGAGGTAGAATCAGTGATATGCGTGCATGCATGTGTGTGTCCGTGTGTGTGTGTGTTTGTGTGTGTGTGTGTGTGTGTGTGTGTGTGTTGTTGGTTGGATTAAGGGAGGGGGATGGGAGTGTTTGGTCCCTAATCCTTTGATTGATGGGGTAAATTGGGTGGGCTAGGGTTTGTCTGGGAGGAGGGGGGATGAGTGTGGGTCTTGTCTGGCCTCCCTCTGTCTCCTGTCTGATCCAGGCTGCTTGGTGGCTATGTCCCTTCCCCCACTGACTGATAAAGCCCTATGCCCAAACATGTCAGTGTGCATGTTATTTGATATGTCCATAAATTAACGATTAGCTAAAATTAGCTAAAAAAGCCTATTTTTGATGTACACCCTGCTTTTATCACTTTGCAATGTCTCTCTGCTTGCAGACACTTTTGGGTAAGCACTGTAGTTCACATTCACTTGTACTTGTTTTTTGGTGCAGGGACTCTTTGCCAGGTTAAACTGAGCTCTGGTTGCTGAGTTTATGAGGGGGAGAGTTCTATCTGGTCTCTCTCTGCATGTCAGGGTGACTTTACTGGGATGATCTGACGCACTCCCTGCCCTAACATCCTTCTATCTTTCCCTCCTCTGCTCCTCTATCTCTCCCCCTCTATCTTTCCCTTGCTGTCTCCTTCACCTCTGCAACTCTCTCTCTCTCTCTTTCTCTCTCTTTCTCTCTCTCTCTCTCTCTCTCTCTCTCTCTCTCTCTCTCTCTCTCTCTCTCTCTCTCTCTCTCTCTCTCTCTCTCTCTCTATCCCTCTCTATCCCTCTCTATCCCTCTCTCTCTCTCTCTCTCTCTCTCTCTCTCTATCCCTCTTTCTCTCTCTCTCTCTCTCTCTCTCTCTCTCTCTCTCTCTCTCTCTCTCGCTCTCTCTCTCTCTCTCTCTCTCTCTCTCTCTCTCTCTCTCTCTCTCTCTCTCTCTCTCTCTCTCTCCCTCTCTCTCTCTCGCTCTCTCTCTCTCTCTCTCTCTCTCTCTTTCTCTTGCTAACTCCTTCTTGCTTTCCCCGCTTCTCTCACTCCTGCTACTCGAGATCTCTCTGCCTCTCTCCCCTCCATCACTCTCCCTCCTTCCCTCAACCATCCCTCTCGCTTACATTCTCCCTCTCCATCTCTCCCCTCTCCTCTATCCCTCCACCCCTCTCTCCCTCCCAGTGTGTATGGGTCCAGAGGGAGGGGATGACATTCCCAGTCGTCCTAACCACCAGTGCCTGTGTGGCCTCCTTTGTTGGGATGTTACTCTTGGTGTTCCTTTTCCAGAAAAACCACTGTGTGTCATAGCTACAGAAATAGATCCCTGTTTATATTACCCAGATCCCAACTGCATTTTTGTTTTCAAAGATGTTCAGCGGTGAACTTAAAGCACCAGGTATACAGTATGTCTCCACTGAGGTTGTATTAACAGTGGTCTTACTATACATGGTGGACTTTGCAGCTATGCATGTAAAAGAATAATCATTTTAGATGCCATTGTTCTTTGTTCCAGTGGTCTATAAGCTTTCTTGTCCTGTGAGCCATCTAAAGCTGTGTTGTTACACTATTTTATTCTCACTTTTCTAAGAGTCAAAATATTATCCATAGAATATAACGTTTTTGTACCTGAGTCCTCAAGTCCAGCGATTCTCAACTGGTGGGTCGAGACCCAAATTTGGGTCGCGGGAGGTTTGGAATGGGTCGATGATGTCTGAGTGAAAAAATAAAAAGATACAAAAATTACTTCTTTTTTTTTTTTGAGGAGAAAAATCTCCAGTCTGAACTTAAATGACTTAAACCAGGTAGAAAGTGTGTAGAAATTATAATGAACTTAAATTGTAAAATAATTTAATCTCAGAAAGAAAATTCTTCAATCATATTATTTTCAATATAGAGCTATTAGCAGCGCTATTTTATGTTCTCAATCCAGTGAGTTTAACATGCTTCATCAAGAATATGGGCAACATTTTACTATTGACAATGAAAGAGGTGGGAATGTTGTTCCCTTGTCATATAATTGTAACATTTACTATCAATATAGCATCAAAAATAGTTTTCCTATTATTTTTTCACGATTTGAATATTGGGTCGCAACTGAGACAACCTGGTTCAATTTGGGTCCTAAGGCAAAACCAGTTGAGAACCACTGCTCTACTCAGAGAATGTGATAAGTGGTGTGGTGCAGGTATACCAGGTCCTCTTACTGTCTCCCTTCTGGCTGATTCCATTGGTAAGGCCTCCCCCTGCTGGAGATTGTCTGCATTGCTCTATAGACAGTGTAAGTGCATGTCTCCA
>NC_059206.1:66986371-67166224 GCF_020615455.1 Coregonus clupeaformis
CGTGTGGTTCTGGGATTTTTGCTCACCGTTCTTGTGATCATTTTGACCCCACGGGGTGAGATCTTGCGTGGAGCCCCAGATCGAGGGAGATTATCAGTGGTCTTGTATGTCTTCCATTTCCTAATAATTGCTCCCACAGTTGATTTTCTTCAAACCAAGCTGCTTACCTATTGCAGATTCAGTCTTACCAGCCTGGTGCAGGTCTACAATTTTGTTTCTGGTGTCCTTTGACAGCTCTTTGGTCTTGGCCATAGTGGAGTTTGGAGTGTGACTGTTTGAGGTTGTGGACAGGTGTCTTTTATACTGATAACAAGTTCAAACAAGTACCATTAATACAGGTAACGAGTGGAGGACAGAGGAGCCTCTTAAAGAAGAAGTTACAGGTCTGTGAGAGCCAGAAATCTTGCTTGTTTGTAGGTGACCAAATACTTATTTTCCACCATAATTTGCAAATAAATTCATAAAAAATCCTACAATGTGATTTTCTGGAGAAAAAAAATCTCAATTTGTCTGTCATAGTTGACGTGTACCTATGATGGAAATTACAGGCCTCTCTCATCTTTTTAAGTGGGAGAACTTGCACAATTGGTGGCTGACTAAATACTTTTTTCCCCCACTGTATATGGAGAGGCAGGGGGTAGAGTGAGGGGATGGGGGACAGGTTATAGACTAAAACCAGACATGACCCAGGATTACAGACAGAGATAGAGAGAGAGAGCATCTGTCTCTCTGCCACCCAGCCAGCCTCTGTCACGGTTTTGGCCGAGGCTGCTCCTCCTCCTTGTTCGGGCAGGCTTCGGCGGTCGTCGTCCCCGGAGTACTAGCTGCCACCGTTCGATGTTTCATGTTTGTTTGGTTTTGTCTGTTTGTACACCTGTCCCTTGTTAGTGTTTGATTTGGTTGCCTATTTAGTTTTCGTGTGTGGGGGCAGGTGTTATGTGGTATTGTTTATTTGTCAAGCTGTTGCTCTTTGGTATTACTCTCAGGATTGTTGTTTTTCCGAGAGTCCGCACTGTGTGCGCTATCGTCATTTTTACGCACTGTGTGTGTTGTGCGTACTTTTGTATTTTGCCTCCCGGTTGGGTTGGCTGTTCGCCTGTTTGGTGCTGTTATTTTTGTTACTAAAGTCTGTTGACGAACGCCCGTGTTTCCTGCGCTTGATTCCTCACCGCATCTACACTCAGCTACTGACAGAATACCACATCCCACCATGGAGTCAGCAGGAGCACCCGCGCCGACAGAGGTCATGGAGGACCGTCTTCGTGGACAGGAGGACCGGATTAACCAGATCGGGCACGCCTTGGATCGGGTGATGAACACTCTCCACCGATGGGAAAGCAGCGGGGTACCCACGCCCCACCTACCGGACCATCCCCATCGGTCAGTCCTCCTGTCCACATTCCGGAACCCAGTGGGATTCGGCTCTCGCTCCCGAGGGCGTACGACGGCTCCGCTGCCGGGTGTCAAGGGTTCCTGCTACATGTGGAGCTCTACCTCGCCACCGTACACCCGGCGCCCTCGGGACACGGAGCGTCTCCGCCTCATCTCCTGTCTCACCGGCAAGGCGTTGGAGTGGGCCAACGCCGAATGGAGGAGAATGGACGCCGCTACCATCACTTATGCGGAGTTCTCCCGCCGCTTCCGGGCCGTGTTCGACCATCCACCAGAAGGGAAGGCGGCGGGGGAGCGTCTGTTCTTCCTCCGACAGGGGATGAGGAGCGCACAGGATTTTGCCCTGGAGTTCCGGACTCTAGCGGCAGATGCAGGGTGAAATGAGTGGGCCCTCATAGACCACTTCCGTTGTAGCCTCCGGGAGGACGTCCAAAGAGAGTTGGCGTGCAGGGATACCATGTTGACGTTTGACCAACTAGTCGACATGGCCATTCGGTTGGACACCCTGCTCGCCACCCGTGGACGTCCCGGATGGGGTCGCCCATTTCACCCTCCAGCACCTCCGAGCCGAGCCCTATGGAGCTCGGAGGTGCTGGCGCTAGAGAAAGGAGGAGTAGGAACCCGAGGGGGGGCCGTCCCCTGCACCAACTGTGGCCGTGGAGGGCACACCGCGGCTAGGTGTTGGGGAAGGTCCCCGGTGGAGGTGAAGGCAGGCCACGCATTGGGGAGTCATCCCAGGTGAGTAGGCACCCTACTTACCCAGAGCTTTCTGTCGTTCACATAACCTTGCCTGTTTGTTTTCCACAGGTAGCACCTCGTTCCCAGCATAAGGCGCTAGTCGATTCAGGCGCAGCTGGGAACTTTGTAGATCGCCAGTTCTGTGTAAAATTAGGGATTCCTCTCCTTCCCGTTGATAAGCCTTTCCCTGTACATGCCCTAGATAGCCGTCCGTTAGGATCTGGGTTGATTAGGGAGGTCACAGCGCCCCTTAAGATGGAGGCGCAGGGGGGTCATGAGGAGACGATTCAGCTCTATCTGATTGACTCTCCTGCGTATCAGGTGGTGCTGGGGCTTCCCTGGTTGATTACCCATGATCCTACTATTTCGAAATGCGAGAAAGCTCTTAAAGGGTGGTCTGCTCAGTGTGAGGGGCTGTGTCTGGGTGTTTCCATAGGGGCGACCTCGGTGGAAAGTCCGAATCTAATGCCTGCACTGCACATTCCCCCCGAGTATGAGGATTTGACACTGGTGTTTAGTAAGACTAGGGCGGCGCAGCTGCCGCCTCATAGACAGGGGGATTGTGCGATAGATCTCCAGTTAGGAGCAGCCCTCCCGCGGAGCCATGTGTATCCCTTGTCTCAAGAGGAGAGGAAGGCGATGGAAACTTACATCGCCGAGTCTCTGAGACAGGGATACATACGGGCCTCCACTTCACCCGCTTCCTCTAGCTTCTTTTTTGTGAAGAAAAAGGATGGAGGTCTGCGCCCGTGTATTGATTACCGCGGTCTCAATCAGATTACGGTGAAGTACAGCTATCCACTTCCTCTGATTGCGACTATGACGGAATCATTACACGGTGCTCAGTTCTTCACAAAATTGGATCTCAGGAGCGCATATAACTTGGTGCGCATTAGAGAGGGCGATGAATGGAAGACAGCGTTTAGCACGACCTCCGGTCATTACGAGTATCTCGTCATGCCATATGGGTTAATGAATGCTCCCTCAGTCTTCCAATCCTTCGTCGATGAGATTTTCCGGGACATGCAGGGGCAGGGAGTAGTCGTGTACATCGACGATATTCTGGTGTACAGTTCTACCCGAGCAGAGCATGTAGCCCTGGTGCGCCGAGTGTTGAGGAGGCTGTTGGAGCATGACCTATATGTCAAGGCAGAGAAATGTCTGTTCTTTCAGAAGTCGGTCTCCTTTTTGGGTTATCAGTTGTCTGCGTCAGGGGTGAAGATGGAGGTTGACCGGGTGTCAGCTGTGCGTAATTGGCAAACCCCAACCACTGTGAAAGAGGTGCAACAGTTCTTGGGTTTTGCGAATTACTACCGGAGGTTTATCCGGGGGTTTTGGACAGGTGGCAGCTCCCATAACGTCTCTGTTGAAGGGGGGTCCGGTGCGCTTGCGGTGGTCAGCTGAGGCGGACAGGGCTTTTGGGAGACTGAAGGACCTGTTTACCTCGGCGCCGGTGTTGGCGCATCCGGATCCCGCTTTACCATTCCAGGTAGAGGTAGACGCGTCCGAGGCCGGTATTGGGGCCGTCCTCTCACAACGGTCTGGCACACCACCTAAACTCCGCCCCTGTACTTTTTATTCTAAGAAACTCAGTCCGGCGGAGCGGAATTATGACGTAGGGGACAGGGAGCTGTTAGCCGTGGTACAGGCCCTAAAGGTGTGGAGGCATTGGCTTGAGGGGGCTCAACACCCTTTCCTCATTTTGACTGACCACCGTAACCTGGAATACATCCGGGCAGCTAGGAGACTGAATCCTCGCCAGGCCCGCTGGACTATGTTTCTAGCCCGGTTTGTGTTTAAAATCACTTACATCCCTGGGTCCCAGAACGGGAAGGCAGATGCCCTGTCTCGGCGGTATGACACGGAGGAGAGGTCCGTTGAGCCCACTCCCATACTACCAAAGTCTTGTCTGGTGGCACCGGTGGTATGGGAAGTCGATGCAGAGATCGAGCGGGCGTTACGCACCGACCCAAGTCCTCCACAGTGTCCAGTGGGTCGGACGTACGTTCCACTCGAGGTACGCGTTTGCCTCATTTATTGGGCTCATACGTCCCCCTCCTCTGGACATCCAGGTATCGGCCGGACAGTTCACTGCCTTAGCACTAAGTACTGGTGGCCAACGTTAGCCAGGGATGTGAGGGTTTATGTCTCCTCCTGTTCGGTGTGTGCCCAGTGTAAGGCGCCCAGACATTTGCCCAGGGGTAAGCTACAACCCCTGCCCGTTCCACAACGACCCTGGTCCCACCTCTCGGTGGACTTTGTTACAGACCTTCCCCCTCACAGGGGAATACTACCATCCTGGTCGTTGTGGATCGGTTCTCGAAGGCCTGTCGTCTCCTTCCCATGCCGGGTCTCCCTACTGCCCTACAGACCGCTGAGGCTCTGTTTACCCATGTCTTCCGGCATTACGGGGTACCCGAGGATATAGTGTCTGATCGAGGCCCCCAGTTCACCTCCAGAGTGTGGAGAGCGTTTATGGAACGGTTGGGGGTTTCGGTGAGCCTTACCTCGGGTTACCACCCGGAGAGTAATGGGCAGGTTGAACGTGTCAACCAGGATGTGGGTAGGTTTCTGAGGTCTTATTGCCAGGGCCGGCCGGAGGAGTGGGCGAGATACGTTCCGTGGGCCGAGATGGCGCAGAACTCTCTCCGCCACTCCTCCACCCAACTAACCCCTTTCCAGTGTGTGTTAGGGTACCAGCCGGTTCTGGCACCGTGGCACGAGAGCCAGATCGAGGCCCCTGCGGTGGATGAGTGGGTGCGGCGCTCGGAGGAGACATGGAACGCTGCCCACGTTCATCTGCAGCGGGCCATCCGTCGGCATAAGACGAGCGCCGATCTCCACCGCAGTGAGGGGCCTGTATACGCACCTGGAGATCGAGTCTGGCTCTCGACCAGAAACCTGCCCCTCCGCCTGCCCTGCCGGAAGCTGGGTCGGCGGTTTGTGGGGCCATTCAAAGTACTGAGGAGGTTGAACGAGGTGTGTTACAGGTTAGAACTGCCTATTGATTACAGGAATATTAACCCCTCGTTCCATGTGTCTCTCCTCAGGCCGGTGGTAGCTGGTCCACTCCAGGACTATGAGATAGAAGAGACTCCTCCGCCCCCGTTGGACATCGAGGGGGCTCCGGCGTACACTGTGAGGTCCATCCTTGATTCGAGACGCCGGATGGGGGGTCTCCAATATCTCGTGGAGTGGGAGGGGTACGGCCCGGAGGAGCGGTGCTGGGTGCCGAGGAGGGACATATTAGACCTGTCCCTGCTGACCGAGTTCCATCGGGGTCATCCTACGCGCCCTGCTCCGCGTCGTCCTGGTCGTCCCCGAGGCCGGGATCGGCGCACGGCTGGAGCTGCGCGTCAAGGGGGGGTACTGTCACGGTTTCGGCCGAGGCTGCTCCTCCTCCTTGTTCGGGCAGGCTTCGGCGGACGTCGTCCCCGGAGTACTAGCTGCCACCGTTCGATGTTTCATGTTTGTTTGGTTTTGTCTGTTTGTACACCTGTCCCTTGTTAGTGTTTGATTTGGTTGCCTATTTAGTTTTCGTGTGTGGGGGCAGGTGTTATGTGGTATTGTTTATTTGTCAAGCTGTTGCTCTTTGGTTTTACTCTCAGGATTGTTGTTTTTCCGAGAGTCCGCACTGTGTGCGCTATCGTCATTTTTACGCACCGGTTGGGTTGGCTGTTCGCCTGTTTGGTGCTGTTATTTTTGTTACTAAAGTCTGTTGATGAACGCCCGTGTTTCCTGCGCTTGATTCCTCACCGCATCTACACTCAGCTACTGACAGCCTCTTCAGCCAACAGACCAGACAGACGCTACTCAGCCCAGCTAATCATCCAACCCACAGATCATCCATCCATCCAACTGGCAACATGATATCAGGTACAGGTTGAAGTCTTTTTGAATGTCCTTGAGGATAGCATAATGTTCTATAGCTGTTGAGTTTTATCCATCAACTCTCCCAGCTCACCAAATTAAATTACCTCTATGGAACTATTTCAGTTTCACTTTATAATTTACTGTGCTGTGTTACCGTGTTTCCGGTGTAGGCCTGGCTGGGTGGGGCGGTGTAGTGGAAGTCACCCCTCTCCTGACCCCTCTGTGTGCCCAGAGTTAGGGTTAGGAGAGGGTCACACATTGTTCAGGAGGATGCAGAGCTGCAGACACGGTGGCTGATGGATGGCCATTCAGACCTGTTCCCTGGTTCAGCCACAGAAGGGAAACCGTAATTCACACAGTGGAGGAACATGAACACGAACCAGGCCCCTCTCTGCTGCTCTGCACTCGTTTATTCCTGAATTCAGGAAGAGGTGAAGAGGTTCTGGTAGAGGGAGAGGGAGGGAGGGAGGGGAGAGAGGGAGAGAGAGAGAGAGAGAGAGAGAGAGAGAGAGAGAGAGAGAGAGAGAGAGAGAGAGAGAGAGAGAGAGAGAGAGAGAGAGAGAGAGAGAGAGAGAGAGAGAGAGAGAGAGAGAGAGAGAGAGAGAGAGAGAGAGAGAGAGAGAGAGAGAGAGAGAGAGAGAGAGAGAGAGAGCTCAGTTGGCTAGGATGGAAGGATAGGACAGAGAGTAAATCTTCACACACAGCTGTGCTATATCTCCTGTAGTAGGATACCAGGAAACTGGAGGTGATGCTGTATACTATCTCATACTCATTAATGTCATGGAACACCTACACATGACTGATATACTGTAGAGTCAACCCCCATTTGCTGTACCTGTTCACCTTCAACAGTACGTTTCCATCACACACAAACACACTATCACACACTTAGAATGGTCAACAAACAAAATATAGGTACCCCACATGTGTGCACTCTCAATGACCCCAACACACATAGACACCGTGGAGTGAGTCTTCTATCAATATTGAAGCCGTGGTCTCTGTGTATACACCTTACTATACACCTCACTGTCCCTCTCTGTGTATCTCTCTTTACTGCAGAAAGAGCTGAGGAGGGAAATGGCCGCCTCAGAAGGATTTACTCTGGTGTTTGGTTTTCTTTAATCCCTACCACTTCAGGAAGGTCTCTCCCTCTCTCTTCATCTCTCTATTTAACCTCCCTCCCTCTCTCTTTCTCTCTCTTCTCTCTGTCTCTGTCTCTCTCCGTGTCTGTCTCTCTCTCTCTCTCTCTCTCTCTCTCTTCTCTCTCGCTCTGTCTCTCTCTCTCTCCGTCTCTCTCTCTCTCTCTCTCTCTCTCTCTCTCTCTCTCTCTCTCTCTCTCTCTCTCTCTCTCTCTCTCTCTCTCTCTCTCTCTCTCTCTCTCTCTCTCTCTCTCTCTCTCTCTCTCTCTCTCTCTCTCTCTCTCTCTCTCTCTCTCTCTCTGTCTCTTTATCTCACAGAAAGTTGTAAGGTGGTGCAGATGAGCAATATCCTGTCTGAGTGTGCATGTGTTTCTTTGAGTTAAATGTCAGAGTATCACGTGTGTTTACGTTAGTGACCACAGCCCTCTGAGGCCTGGCTTACAGGAGCCATCCATGTTTATTCCTGTTGGGAATGAGGCACTGCTATAGGCAGGGGCGCATCTTTGGTTTTAGAAGTGTGGGGTACATAATTAGGCGTCCGCATGGTCCTAAAGCACAACGTAGCCTCAATTTTGTATCACATTCCAATGATAAAACTAGGGGGGGGACAAAAACGCAATTTCAGAATGTGGGGGGGCGTGTGTCCCCCGTCCCCAGTGAAAGTTGCGCCCCTGGCGGTAGGTGTACTGAACCTCTCTCACTCTCTCTCTTTCTCTCTCTTTTTTTCTCTCCCTCTCTCTGTTAGTAGGTGAAAACATACATACTTCTTCCCCATTCACAGGTGTTATCTGTGTGTGCATGTGTTTGTGTGTGTGTGTGTGTGAGCATGTGTGGGTATGTGGATTTGTCTGTATTTGTTTCCTAAGAATTGACCTTGAATGACCAGGAGGATGTCTGAATTCCCCAATCTTTAATTTAACCTCAAAACATAACTGATAAAATAATTCCAGACCATAGACTTACATGTTACTAGTCACACACAGACACACACACACACAGACACACAGACACACACACACACACACACACACACTTGATAATCTGGTTGGGTTTGACCACAATCACAAAATGCGAAAATCACACTCCCACAGCCCCAAAAGCTTTCACTATTTCACTCACACCATCGGTACACAAAAAGAGGATTATGACCACAAAGCAGTACACATTCATTTTTCCTCAATTATATTATGTTGTTTCTGAGATTTTATGTTTAGGATTCATCTTTCTGCCTGCCTCGCAAGCCATGTTGGCATACAGTCAATGTGTCCTAGTGTCAAGGTATGAGCTTTCATCACAGTGCCCATCTAGCTCCCTCTCATGGCTGAGCCTCATACTACAGTTGAGATTTTAAAGAGAAGTCAACAGGCTTTTTCTATTTTCCAAACAATATTATTCATGGCTCTCTGTGGGCACCAATGCCCATCTTTGACACACAATGTAACATCAATAGGTTTTTATTAGACTTGTAGTGTGGATGTATATACTGGGAACCTCTTGTACCCCATTAGACAATGACATCATAGGTCACCACAGTTGCCTAATGGGGCCCGAAGACCAAGACAGATGATGCTCTGGACCCAGGCATGCAATCCTCTCTATCCCTCTCTCTCTTTCTTTCTCTCTCTCTCTATTGCTTTCGTTCGTTCGCTCTCTCTCTCTCTCTCTCTCTCTCTCTCTCTCTCTCTCTCTCTCTCTCTCTCTCTCTCTCTCTCTCTCTCTCTCTCTCTCTCTCTCTCTCTCTCTCTCTCTCTCTCTCTCTCTCTCTCTCTCTCTCTCTCTCTCTCTCTCTCTCTCTCTCTCTCTCTCTCTCTCTCTCTCTCTCTCGCTCTCATACACACACGCACATTCTCTTACTCTACTTCCTCCTCCCTCACTCTGCCAAGTCTTCAATTAGGCGGCCCAGTGAGTAATTGTGTGTTGTTGATGAGTGAGCGAGCGTCGGTCATTAGGCTGGATGTGGAAAGTCTCTGCATGGGAAAGCCTTGGCGTGTTTCCCCTGTCGTGTCCAGGGTGACAGTCTGAGAGAGGGTTTCTAAACACATGCCATTGTAAACACACTCTGAAGAGGCATGCAACCAGCCCACTCAGTCTGTACAGTATGTGTCTGCCTGGACCGGAGCTCCCTGGGTTTTCATTCCCTCTGGTTGCATGGTGCATTAATGGAACCAAATATAATGGAAGATGCCAGAGAGCTGAGGTAGTCATAGGTAGGGCCAAAGACCCCCTAAGTGCTTAGAGACTAGGTGGGAATACATGTCAATTGAAGTAATTCAGATAAAACATTCTGATTTTCTCTTTCCTTTCTTGTTTTTATCTCATCATTTACACATTAATCAAGACATTGTACAGGGTCACGTTAATATTGGTCCCCCTGCCAAATCATCTCTAGTCTCTCCCTCTGCATGTAACCATGGCAATGCTGCAATACAATGCCCAATGCGAGTAGGAGACTTCACATCGTGGAGGCCAGAAGGAGACCCTATGAGAAGTTTGGCAGGAGAATGCCTCCGGTGCCCTGTTCACCCTCACCACCCCCGCCTTCTCCTGTTACACCCCCCTACACCCCCTTTTACCCCCACGCACCCCGACCTTATCAGACACATTTTTCCTGTTTGTGTTTCCTGTGTGATTACAGTTATTGTTGGAATAACAGAGAGAGAGAGACTGACAGACAGGGGACTGTACAGTAGGGAAAGCCCAGATACATGCCACAGCTGTATTGGTGGAAATATGCAAACGTGTGTAGTTCTGATTTGAAGGTTTAAGGGAAACTGCTGACATACTACTAAACTGTGGCATCATTCTACTAGTGAGAGGATTGATACATGAGCTTAGGGTTTATTATTGAGTTATCAAATGAAGAGTTTATTTCCAAAACACTATATATCCATTTTCAGAAATGTTGGCAAATGAGCTTTTATTGTTTAAAGAACTTATGAAAGAGATTGGTGTTTTTTTAAACTATCTAATCATGGTATGGGGTTGTTCAATGACATACATTTACATTTTAGTCATTTAGCAGATGCTCTTATCCAGAGCAACTTACAGTTAGTGAATGCATACATTTTTTATACTGGCCCCCCGTGGGAATCAAACCCACAATCCTGGCGTTGCAGACGCCATGCTCTACCAACTGAGCTACATCCCTGCCGGCCATTCCCTCCCCTACCCTGGACCAATTGTGCACCGCCCCATAGGTCTCCCGGTCACGGTCGGCTACGACAGAGCCTGGATTCAAACCAGGATCTCTAGTGGCACAGCTAGCACTGCGATGCAGTGCCTTAGACCACTGCGCCACCTGGGAATGTATTTGTTTAAAATCGATAATTTTAGAGTGACAAATAATCATGTTCGTTTTGCAAAACGCTATATATCCGCCTCACTCTCAGATAAATAAGTAGTACTGCTAGGTTTTACACAGTCAAATGTAAGAAATAAGTAAACATTTTATAAAGAACTGTACAAAAAATTATTCAATACAGTGTCGTGTATTGAGATTATGACGTTGTTAATGTTTTAAGTGGAACCAGAGAGGACGTTAATTTTAGTATCAAGAGGGAATGTTTTAGTGTAACGCAACATACAACAGACAGGAAGTGTGTTGTGGACAGGGGAGACTGGTGATTGGCCAGAAGAGGGAGCCCATCTTTTTGCATTGTTTATAAGTAGGGGTTAAACGATGAAAGGGCAGAGCGGCCATTCTGAGGCGTCGCTCTCCGGATGTCATGACATCTGTCACTTATGCTGTAACCGTGGGATATTAATAAAAGCCTCTAAAACATGGTGCAGCCTAAGCGGACTCTTTGTTGACAGCAATAATTGCCACCATTCACCCGATACGACAAATGGCGCCCAACGTGGGGCTGGTCTGCATCTCTCCTCTGTTTCATTCAGCCGCCAAGCTAACTCGCTTTGAAGCCATGGCCAGACAAGGGTGAGTTTTTCTTACCGGTTTGGAGCTTGTTAGGTTTGGATACTGCGTGTGTACACTGGAGGGGTGTACTATACGACCGAAATGTGCCTCATGTGGCGTTATTGCGGTCGACTAGAGTCTGTTATAATATATTCCATTCGTAAACGGCAGATAATTGGAATTTTAGAGCATCAAACGGTAGGAATTAAGTATTGGCAGTGTACAGTTAAAACAGATATGCGCATTCATTAGGGCACTGTACCGCTTAAGACCCCGGGGGGGCCATTTAGAAAATGATGGGCCGGCAAATCCGCTTGCACGATAGAATGTGCAGTCGGTGGGTTTTTAAAGAAAAACTCGGTTTGATGGGGTTTATCTGATTGTGATTATGGTTCGACTTTCGTCCGACGGGGTGTCTTATTGGGTCTAATTTCTCGGTGAAATGGTCATTAATCCACGGTAGCAAAAACGGTAGGAGAAATATGTTAAAAAGAAAATGGGCAGTGCAGGATGCGTATTTGTGTGGTAGGCCGCAGTTAGCTTAAGGCTAATGTTAATGCTAAATGCTGGAGTGTACATTGTACATAGCGGCTAATGCTAAATGCTAATTGTGTTGTGTGCTACATGCTAACGTGTCCTTAGAGGGCCATTGCGATGGATTAAAGCCTCTTAAATTTGTTTGTATGTGGGTGGAATTCAGAGTTCTACGCAAATGTGAGCTCTGTTATGTGTAATTGTGTGAGTATAAGGTATAAAATAGTGAAGCTGTAGCGTAATGCTATCGGTCTAGTGTTTGGGAATCGTATCATTGAATGCATTTGCGCATGCGTTTAATTTTATGACACTACACTACAAAACGTGGGAGTTGTAGTTTATGGCATGAGATTAGGACACGTTTTGGTTTACGGTACTAAACTACAACACGTTTTTGCTAATGGGTCATATTTCTGTTGGGGGCTGCAGGGAGACAGAGAAACACACAGACAAAGAGAGATTTTAACACGAATCTTATAGTTTTAAAGCGGCTGGTGTTTGAACATGAAACTATTTGTTGAGATGTAGTGAATTTATAAATTAGGTATATGTTGACATAATGAATTAAATTAAATGACGGATTAAAATAAAATAAAAATGTTTTTGAGCGATCTATTTAGTCCTGAGTTAAATGACGGATTAAAATAAAATACGTAATGAATTAAATTAAGTCTTAGAGCGAATATGAGTGGGGGAATATTGAATATGCTTGAAATAACTCAGTGATTGCATTAACTACTAAAATCTTTTCCTGTGTCTCTGTTCTTTTGTCATATGAGAGGAACGATAAGCGAGAGGAGAGAGGAGATACAGGAAGTGCTGACGTGACATCACGTGACGCGGCAGAGGATCAAGTCAAAAAGGTTTTGAGACTGGGCTGGTTACAAAATATTTGATGTTATGACAATTTCACATAGGCTTGGCAAACTGATTCATTAAAAATTGCATTTTGGAGGCTATGTGCATCACTTGGGTTAATTACAGTTGTGTTGGGAATCAAGGACTGACATTATTCTGTAAATTTAAGATAATTAGGTGCTTATAGAGCAAGGGGTTACAGGCTTTGTTTTTGGGATTGCTTTGAAGTTGACTAACTTACATTTACTTGCATTTGATGGGTTGTGGTAAGATAGCCACCACTAATTGATAAATTGGTGACATAGGATATAGGAATAAAAATTGGTTTTAATTATTCATGATTTTTAATTGATTTATTTAAAAAAAAAAGTTGTTTGGGCTATATTAATAATTGAAGGGGGGAAGCCATAGGCTATATAGGCTAAAATAAAATAGTTCATATTAAAGGAATATAAAAGAGTAGTTACAATGGGGAGAAAGGACAGCAAGGCTATGAAAGTCATTACACCGGTTGATATAGTGAAAAATTAGTAATCCTTTAACTAAAGTAGTGTTAGGAAAACTAATGGCAGAAGTTAGTACACCTTTCTCACATACGGATTCAGCAAAAAGACACCCACCTTACGAGAAGGAAGTAGAGCTTAGGGATGTTTATCCTCAGCTTCCGGTGATCATCCAGGAGGGTGATTGTTGCATCAGAGATGAAGATGAACAAATAATAGATAGAGGACAAGCAGAAACGACAATGAAGATGAATCCAAAACTCCAGAAGGAAGAAAAACCGAGATGTCTGGAAACTAAGAGAAGAATGAGGTTCGGAAAGATGAGGATGAAGATACAGAAGGAGAAAACCTGCTGAGAAAATAATCCCAAGAATTGGAGGAGAAGAAGAATACATTGAGGCCAAGCAGCTGAAGAAAAGTAAGAAGATGATGGAAGATGATATTTTGAGGACAAAACTTAGAATATAAGCTTTTGAAGAATCCTGATATGTCAACAGCAAGAAAGAACAGCATCAAGAAACTCAGAAAACTCAATCATACAACTGGTGGAGAAGAGAAGCTTTGGTTATGAAGAATCAGAGTGAACCAAATCAACAATCACTACTACAGCTTCAACTGAACAATATCAAATGCAATGTACCAGCCACCAAGGGGGGTACCAGATGTTCCATATCCACAGCCAGTTTCTGGACAGACACAGAATTGGAGAGGAAGAGGACGAGAAGGCTTAGAAGGAGGAGGAAGATTTCAGCTACACTTCCAGCAACTTTCAGAAGACTTTTATAATTATGGACAGGTTGGTCACTTTACCTGTGAGTGCAACAAGTCATGAGGAAACAACAGAGAACATTTTTAAGGAAGATACAGGGGCCATTCAAGATCACCTGTTCTCCAGGTGAACCCTAAGGATTCTAGAGTGCTTAGAAGATACGAAGGGGGGTGTCAGCTGATAGCACCGATTAGAGAAGAAGAGAAAATATCTAACAATTGAAGTAAAACCAGAGGACTATGAGAAGTGATAGTGAATAGTGTAAAAGCTTTTATCTGTGTTGAGCCTAAAAGAGGTTAAACATCTCACTATGTAAAATTAACTAATTAGGATAGGGATTTGAGGTAGTAAAACAGTTAATTACTCTTAGGGAACCAATTGAGCTATGCTATAAGAACTCAAAGAGAGATTAAAATAGACATACTAATATTAGAGCATATACCTATTGCAGTGTTGGGAAGAGATGCATGGTGTAAATTGAACTGTACAATAAGATGTACACTAAACGGCTGTCTGGTAGAAGATTTTAAAAAGTAGGGTTTTTGGGAATCATATTTGCTTAAAAAGATAATATCATAGGAAGGATGATAATCTATTAGACTGCCTATTAGACAATCTGTCTGGAAAATAAAGTTAAAAGGGGTGACTGTTATTCTGGGTTACATTCTTACACCAAGAGATTTCAGGCTAGGCTAAGAGGTGTTTAGTCGTTTGCCAAGTCTGTGTGTAAAGAAGTCAGAAGCAGGTGGGGACTTTCCCAATCACATATTCTAAAAATTTGGTGGTAAAGGGATTTTGTGAATAAATCAGTGGAAAAGGTTTTTAAAGGTTAGGAGAAAAGATTAGATTAAAATAAGTTAGGAGAACTAGGTTGAAGGAACTCTAAGACAGTAAGCTAAGTTTCAAAGTTAGTAGTAAGAGAGAGAACAATGGTGAAGGACACTTTAGAGTAGGAAGATCAAGGTAATTGTAGGTGTATTTTTTATAATCAAACGTTTGAAAGTTAGGGATTAGAGATAGGACTGAGAGTTGGGGAAAAGTGACACTAGTGGTGATAGATGGAAGTACAAGCAAAGACTTCAAATCTTTGGAAAATGGATGAAGTAACTAAGGACATTAACACTTCAGTCTATTAAAACAACAGTGAGAAGCAATTTAACTCTTTCAACATTGATAGTTATTAAAGCCATAAATATATCGCATTTGATTATAAGGGAACCAATAGCTCCAGCACCAATTTTAGGGAAAAATACTTATTGGGGTTAGGATGGGGACGTTTCTCCCACATGGAGAGATAATTATGGAGAAGAAGTATACTTATCTAGGGCAAGCATTAGAATTTGTTCCGGTTAAGAATGATTGGTTAAAAGGCTATGTAATTCATAAAGTAACGCTTATGATGGAAGATTTGAAATCTGTTGAAGTTTCACAGTCACCAAAGGAGTTCAGGAAGAATATGTTACAGTAGTCACTCCAACAGTAAATAATGCACATAGGATATTGGTAACTTTGCCACTAGAAATAATTAAGGTTAATACATCAACTAGGTCAACTTCTTTAATGGTAACTTTGGAAGGGATTAATGATACGATGGCAATAGCAAATGTAGGAAGTATGACACTGACAACAACTTTTCTGAAATTAAAGGGGTAGCAAGAAGGACTCGGGTTTATGTTACGGATGGAGAGTGCTGTCAATGATAGTACGAATAGGGTTAAAATAGGAGAACAGATAGTAGTAGAGAGAATATAGATTCATCATGGGAGTACAGGATGAGGTCTTTGATTTTAATGACAGACAAGGAGAGGTATCTGATCAGTACCGCTCGTTAGGGAAGAGAGAAACTAAAGGGAGTGGTTTGATTCTTCTGTTGTGAAAATTAGAGATAGATGGGCAGGTTCCAGCAGCTCATTCTGTAAGATCAGTGAGGAATCTTGAGGGTCCATGTCTGGTGAGAATTCCAGCACCAAACATGTTAGAGACGGTCGCTCGACCTCTATCAAGTATGTGTCAATTTTATGCTTTGTCATGACTGTGGTATCAGCAACAACAATCAGTAACAGATAAAATAATGTCGTTGTCAAAACATTTGTTTAAGCCTAGGTTTAGGTGTTATTGGGTTAAGTTAATTAACTTGTGTGCATTTGTTAGATGGGAAGGAAACTCAGGTAACAGCAAACCCTGAAGCATTTGAGGTGTAACCATTGAGGGCTAAAAGTTGTTTGGTTATAATAAAACATATGAGGTAAGGGGTATGTTTATGGGAATATCAGATTGTGATGTTATATGATAACTTTGGGTATGCATGACCTTAAGGGTAGTAATGAGAAATATGTTACTTTTTATGTACCAGGTAGTAAGAAGAGCAGGACTTTGATGGTTAAAAGATTAGCTTTTGCCTGACAATGTGACTATTGGGAATGTTAAAGATATTTAGAGGGTTTGTGGTGATAAAGCATATATATTCTTACATTATGGATGGACAGGATGTTGTTACATGTCGACGTTGAAGCTTCCATATGAGGTTTTTACCATTAAAAGAGGGGTAGCACCGGACACAAATCTGAAGCTAGGTTTGAAATTGGATGAAAAGAGACATGGCGGCATGTCATAGTCTTCAAGCCTATCATTGAAGGATAAATCTAAGGGAGAAGGGGGGACTTTTTCCATGGTATGGTGTAACATTTGGGAAGATCATATTGATAATATTAGGTATACTTTGAGTCCAGATAGTTCCGATAATATCACGAGTGTTATAGATACGTTGAAGAATATAAGGGATGCGTTTGGGAGATCTGAGAAGACTTGGTTGCAAGATCAGGTAGGCCCAGTAGGGGCAGTGATGGGTTACATTTAATGGCAGCTTTGATAGCACTGTGTGTGATGTTTGTAATTTGTTACTGACCTTTGAGAAAGCTATGATATTAAGATAGGTTGGAGAGTGATGCCTGGAGACAACACTCAGATGCCGTTGTTGACTGTTCCTGATCTGGATGAAGATGGACAAGTGGAACTGAATGGATAAATATCATTTTTGATTATTTGATCATTTTTCATTTTTTTTTTTCAATATTAGGGTGATTTTGTTATAATTTTATGAATCAAAGGGGGGAAATGGGTTAATGTGATTCATACATCATTTATATATCATTTCTATATTCTTAGTTGATATTGATGTTCATAGTAATGTATTCACACTTCATAAACAGTTGTTCATATTTCATAGAAAGGTATTTACACTCTAGAGGAGAATGGTTTTTGGTTTAATGTTAAAGATACTCAATAAGATAAATTGTTACTTGTCATAATCCTATTCTGTTTGTTTTCGAGACTTTTAGTTCGTCTCGAAGGGGGGATATGTCGTGTATTGAGATTATGACGTTGTTAATGTTTTAAGTGGAACCAGAGAGGACGTTAATTTTAGTATCAAGAGGGAATGTTTTAGTGTAACGCCACATACAACAGACAGGAAGTGTGTTGTGGACAGGGGAGACTGGTGATTGGCCAGAAGAGGGAGCCCATCTTTTTGCATTGTTTATAAGTAGGGGTTAAACGATGAAAGGGCAGAGCGGCCATTCTGAGGCGTCGCTCTCCGGATGTCATGACATCTGTCACTTATGCTGTAACCGTGGGATATTAATAAAAGCCTCTAAAACACGGTGCAGCCTAAGCGGACTCTTTGTTGACAGCAATAATTGCCACCATTCACCCGATACGACAACAGTAATATGAGATATGTATGTAAAACATTAACATTTGTCATTTTAGTCATTTAGCAGATGCTCTTATCCAGAGCAACTTACAGTTAATGAATTAGTCTTAAGATAGCTACAGTACATGAGACAAGCACATATCAGAATCAAATATACAGGATAAAATGGATATATAGCGTTTTGCAGAAAAACACATTTTGATTCACATCTAAAATCTATGAATCAAAACATCAGAATAATGTGTGAATATAGTGATTTGGAAATAAACTCTTCAAATGCAGAGTTGTATTTTAGTTTGACCCTATGCCACTGATCCTGTATGTTTTGGGATATAAATAATGCTATTGAGTAAACTATATAATTATTACTTTAGCATAGTGCTAAAAAGAGAATACAACAGTTTTTCTTCAAGAAACTGTTCCATTGGTCACAAGTGTATCGGGTACCGCCCACTCTAAGACTGTCTTTAAAGTAGCAGAGTAAAAGAAAAGAAACAACATTGTTGAACAGATAACAAATACGTGAAAAGATAGCATCTGTTTGTTCTGAAGGAATCATTTTGGGAAATGAGGGAATGGAATGTATTGTGTGGTTTGTGTCATGAGCAAAGTTATCATGGTCAACATACTGTGGCTGCATCCAGGTCTGAATTCCAACTAGCAATAGGAAGATAAGCACTAGATTTTACCTACTAAAACATTTTCTCTCTCAAATACTGTTATTATTAAATAACTTATATAATAATCTGAATTGGATTTTCATTAACTAAGTAATAGTATTATTTAATTCACTAAATGTGCTTATTAATTTCAGTAAATTATAAATAATACACATCCACTAGTTACATCTTTAAAGTTTCCAGACTTGACCCATTATTCAAACATTTTGTAGGTAATGAAATAACAATAATTTTCTGATATTAAAATGAAAATACATTTACTCTGTAAATATGCAACTTGAAAACATGGAAGTAAAAAACAGAAGTGAATGCAGAAAATCCCTCCGTGTTTCATCATAGGTAAATAACCATGGCTAATGCTGTGCAATCGTGATTTTCATTTTAGTCACATGATTTGTCTCACACAATATTTCATTTGTCATTGCAACAAAGTACATTTCCGAGGCCCACTGTACATTTCGGAGAGGTTTCCTGCACACAGATTAAGCCAAATCCTGGACTAAAAAGCATTTTCAATGGAGAATCTCCATTGAGTTTGCTTTTTAGTCAGTGACTAATCTTAATATGTGTCTGGGAAACCGGACCTTTATGTTTCATGTTGGACTCAATAAGGAATAGTCCTGAGTCGCACCGCTAGAGGATGATGTGGTAACATAAACTCTGATGGTGGACTCACTGGACTGGCTCGCCAGTTTGTTACTGAGTTGAATAGTGAAGAGAATTACCAAGGTCACTTAGGTTTCAGCAAGCTGTATGGAAATAGCATTTGTACCCCATTCACTTGTTTTCCTCTTTCACAAGCTAACCTTAGCTTGTTTCATATCTTTGAAAGATTCCCCGTAGCATTACCCATAGTACTTCTTGGTTACATAACAAGGTATATCCTCTACAGCTAGTGTAGCCTAGGCTGGGTTCACTAGTATGGTTAGCTGGCCATAGGGGATGTGCTTCAGTGAGCTCTGCATTACCTTCCCCTCAAGCCCCTGTGTGGTGCACGGTAGACTTACATGCAAATGAGCAGACAGAAATACACTTTCCCCGCCTCACCTGGCTGCTGTTTATAACCATGCAAATGACTGCATGTTTGCCTGCCTGGCTGTCTATGAGACTCTGTTTACTGGGAGATTATTATAGCTCTGTGTTTGTCATGTTTGTGGACCATGACGTTGATATTCTTCATGGGTGGCTGCAAGATTTTGTTTGCATGAAAACCTTTCAGATTGTTATTATTTGTGGTTCTTCTGTAATTCTTATCATAAAGGTTCCCATGTCCCTTTTTTATTTTCTCATAGTGATCGTTGATTACAGAAAATTGTCCGTCATACTAAATAGTAGCCTACATTTATTTACATCTACAACAGAATATTTTGCAACCATTAATTAGCTAATGATGTGTTTACATCTAATTTTATCCAACAAATTCTTACATTTGATTCAAAATATATTCAGGAATTATACATTGCAAGATATACAACCTTTGTTCAAATATGTTCACATAATAGGTGGCTCATATTCAGGTTCCGGTCGACCTCAGAGAGGGAAGCGTGTCCTACACACAGGAACAGTGCAGTCAACACACAGACCTGTAGCTCTATAGCTGAGGTTGGACCACACGCTCCTCCAGCTGCACTCCAACCGTTATAGACCAACTTTTATTAATATCCATCCCAGCAGCACCTGTGGCCTGGGCGGCAGTTTTTCCTCAGTAAGAGGTTGTGTAATCACGGTAACATGTCTGGGGTCTGACGTGGTGGTTTCACCTCCAAAATGTTGTTCCTCTACCATACATGACAGGGTTGGATCATTCCATTTTTAAGAAATATCAATGATAGTTTTAGGGGGTATAATGCACATTACTTATGCTCATAACTGTTTGCTTTATGTTTTAGATTTCTTGAAATTGTGCTAAATGTTATAACGTTTTCTAGTGCAGGTCTGCAGGATGTTATTTCCACCTCCTTGTTACCAACTATTTTTTTATTCATTCACAAAGCTGTCAGTCACCAAGACACTTGTGATTCACACATCTTAATACTGTTTATTTACAACCTACTCTATAGAGAGAAATATTAATGGCGTCTTTTTGTAGGCACTAACTCCGCCATGGTTCGTTGGACAAAACCTATGGGGAAATGAATGGCGTTTTTGTGTTAAACACAGGCTTAGGAGATCTTATATGTTTTGTTCTATGAGATCATCTTCATCAGCTAACGTCACTTTATGTGAATTTTGAAGCATTTATGTAATTTTAAAAAAGCACATAAAGGCTTCATAATTCATAAAGGTCATGTTAACTGACTGATATTATCTCATAGAACAAAACGTATAAGATCTCCTAAGCCTGTGTTAACCTCAGACCTTATTTTTGGGCTTTTAACCCAAAACCCTATTCCTTCCCCATTCATTTTCCCCATAGGAATGGCTGAACGAACCAGAGGCAACTCATTTCCGTTTTTTAGGACTACAAGCTGGCGAGCTATATACATATCATATACGCTTCAGCTATTCTCATCTCAGGTGCTTTTCTGTGTCTTTCACCTACCGGAACCCTGTGACTGTCACCTGTCTTTGAGCTGGCCCACCACATCCTGTCCCCTGACACACACACACACACACACACACACACACACACACACACACACACACACACACACACACACACACACACACACACACAATCCAGTGAGCACTGAGCCGTTTGAGATGGCCTGGGTCAGAGTGGCAGGTTGGAGCAGAAACACCCCGTACTGTGACCCTGTGATCACTGTGGCAGCCCCCATACCCTCCCTTGGGACTGGCACCCCACCCCACTCTACACCACCACCACCCACCCCCTATTACCCTGCTGCCACTGTAAGTTTTGTTTCACCCGAATACAAAACAGAAGAGCAAAGGGTCAACCTAGGACTCACCAAGTTAAAAAAAGACTATTTAAAAGTTGTCTATATTTCAATGGCAAACAATTCCTGTTCAGCAATGTCTTCTTGATGTGTACAGACACCTCCCCTACACACAATTTCCCCTTTCACTTCTATATGTAGTATTTTCTATATGAGTATAATCTATGTGCTCTAGCCAGGGTCTTTGACTCCCTGACCACTGTCTGTCTCTGGCTCCAATGCTCTGTGTCTTCTTCCTCTTTTCTATAGGGAAGTTGCATGCTGCTCAGTCGGATCCTCTCCGGTCCACATGCTCTTCCTGTCCAGGCCAGGGCCAAATGAGGAGGTCACAGATCACTCCTCCGGACAGGGACACCAGATGCCCTCACACTGCTACAACTCTCAACTGACTTTACACAGTGAGAGCTCTATGCGTGTTATGTTCTATGGACTGTGATCTTGGCGGTCCGTGCACTGTGCTAGTAGCTAGTAGGAGATGGATACAGTGTGTTATATGTACTGTATACCTTTAGGGCTCTTCATACATTTAGACAGCCTACGCATTTCTCACTCATATTGAAGGATGTTCAACACACATATGTGTCTTCGGCTGGTCTTATCTAACTCATTATTTCTGACTTAAAAGCTTGCTAATCAGCTTGCTATGAGTACAACCCCCTGTAGAGGCTGGTTACTCACAGGTCGGCTAACCCAGACCCACTGGCTTAGCGCAGTTTCTCTGAACTGCCGCAAAGTTGGAGTTTGACCCCCCCCCCTAAAAAATATATTATGTGTCAGCCACTCACAAAGGATTCAGTTGTGGTCAAAAGTTTTGAGAATGACACAAATATAAATTTTCACAAAGTCTACTGCCTCAGTTTTTATGATGGCAATTTGCATATACTCCAGAATGTTATGAAGGGTGATCAGATGAATTGCAATTAATTGCAAAGTCCCTCTTTGCCATGAAAATGAACTTAATCCCCAAAAACATTTCCACTGCATTTCAGCCCTGCCACAAAAGGACCAGCTGACATCATGTCAGTGATTCTCTCGTTAACACAGGTGAGAGTGTTGACGAGGACAAGGCTGGAGATCACTCTGTCATGCTGATTGAGTTAGATTAACAGACTGGAAGCTTTTAAAGGAGGGGGGTGCTTGAAATCATTGTTCTTCCTCTGTTAACCATGGTTACCTGCAAGGAAACACGTGCCGTCATCATTGCTTTGCACAAAAAGGGCTTCACAGGCAAGGATAATGCTGCTAGTAAGAGTGCACCTAAATCAACCATTTATCGGATCATCAAGAATTTCAAGGAGAGGGGTTCAATTGTTGTGAAGAAGGCTTCAGGGCGCCCAATAAAGTCCAGCAAGCGCCAGGACCGTCTCCTAAAGTTGATTCAGCTGCGGGATTGGGGAACCACCAGTGCAGCGCTTGCTCAGGAATGGCAGCAGGCAGGTGTGAGTGCATCTGCACGCACAGGGAGGCGAGGACTTTTGGAGGATGGCCTGGTGTCAAGAAGGGCTGTCACGGTTTCGGCCGAGGCTGCTCCTCCTCCTGGTTCGGGCAGGCTTCGGCGGTCGTCGTCCCCGGAGTACTAGCTGCCACCGATCTATGTTTCATGTTCGTTTGGTTTGGTCTTAACGTTGTACACCTGTGTCTAGTTAGTCCTCGTTAGTGTTCTATTTAGTTCTCGTTGTGTGTGTCTGTGTTTGTGTGTGATTGCGCCTCTGTTACGTGTTGGAGCTACATTTTTCCCTCCAGTGTTTGGAGTGGTTTCTTTGCACATGTTTTGTGCGCAGTTTATTTTGTCGCCTGTGTGCGCCTGGTATTCGCCTTCAGGCTTATTGTGCTTTCGTTTGTGTGAATTTTGCACTAAAGCCTTTGAACTGAGCCTCTGCGTCCTGCGCCTGATTCCTACACCACACCCACCTTCAGCACATTATGACAAGGGCAGTGAGGAAGCCACTTCTCTCCAGGAAAAACATCAGGGACAGACTGATATTCTGCAAAAGGTACAGGGATTGGACTGCTGAGGACTGGGGTAAAGTCATTTTCTCTGATGAATCCCCTTTCCGATTGTTTGGGGCATCCGGAAAAACGCTTGTCCGGAGAAGACAGGTGAGCGCTACCATCAGTCCTGTGTCATGCCAACAGTAAAACATCCTGAGACAATTCATGTGTGGGGTTGCTTCTCAGCCAAGGGAGTGGGCTCACTCACAATTTTGCCCAAGAACACAGCCATGAATAAAGAATGGTACCAACACATCCTCCGAGAGCAACTTCTCCCAACCATCCAAGAACAGTTTGGTGACGAACAATGCCTTTTCCAGCATGATGGAGCACCTTGCCATAAGGCAAAAGTGATAACTAAGTGGCTCTGGGAACAAAACATCAACATTTTGGGTCCATGGCCAGGAAACTCCCCAGACCTTAATCCCATTGAGAACTTGTGGTCAATCCTCAAGAGGCGGGTGGACAAACAAAAACCCACAAATTCTGACAAACTCCAAGCATTGATTATGCAAGAATGGGCTGCCATCAGTCAGGATGTGGCCCAGAAGTTAATTGAAAAAGAACGGTCAACACTGACTCTTTTCATAAACTGAGCCTATAAAAGCCTTTGACACTTATGGAATGCTTGTAATTATACTTCAGTATACCATACCATAGTAACATCTGACAAAAATATCTAAAAACACTGAAGCAGCAAACTTTGTGAAGACCAATACTTGTGTCATTCTCAAAAATGTTGACCACGACTGTAGACTACCAATCGCTGTCCATGGTTCTGAAATTGTGACGTCTACATGGCTAACTATCGATATGCTGTCATATTATGCGGTGCTAGTGCTTTTAGTAGCCTTTGCTTTAATGGATACATGTTTCTTTTTATTTGGTCGTCATTTTCTCATGTTAAGGCAAACGTTTATGTTTCACGAAGCTATAAGCCTAAGGTGTCGCAATGCTGCTATTTAGAATGCTGTGCTGGCGGTAAAAATGAATTTAGGAAATTGCAGATTGCAGATTGTAAAATGATTTTTTTATGCAACAGCATACTAATCAGTAACCAATAGATACTTTTTTTTATACAACTGTCCTGTAAGCCTAAAGCCTTCCTGAGCCGTTCTCGTCCTCTCTCACAGATTGGATAGAACGTTTGTGCTGCATAAAACCAGTCTATTAATGCTGAATGATACAATCAAAGTCCAGTGTCAAAACAATAGCTTACTAGGGATTGTTTCATTATGCAGACAATGCAGTCTAGCCTACTAGCCTATCTATAGCTACACTATATATACAAAAGTATGTGGACACCCCTTCAAATTAAGATTCAGCTGTTTCAGCCACATCCGTTGCTGACAGGTGTATCAAATCGATCACACAGCCATGCAATCTCCATAGCCAAACATTGGCAGTAGAATGGCCTTACTGAAGAGCTCAGTGACTTTCAACGTGGCACCGTCATAGGATGCCACCAATCACACTTCACCATCTGGCAGTCCGACGGACTAATCTGGGTTTGGCGGATGCCAGGAGAACGCTACCTGCCCCAATGCATAGTGCAAACTGTACAGTTCGGTGGAGGAGGAATAATGGTCTGGGGCTAGGCCCATTAGTTCCAGTGAAGGGAAATCTTAACACTACAGCACACTGACATTCTAGACGATTCTGTGCTTCCAACTTTGTGGCAACAGTTTAGGGAAGGCCCTTTCCTGTTTCAGCATGACAATGCCCCGTGCACAAAGCGAGGTCCATACAGAAATGGTTTGTCGAGATCGGTGTGGAAGAACTTGACTGGCCTGCACAGAGACCTGACCTCAACCCCATCGAACACCTTTGGGATGAATTGGAACGCCGTTTGTGAGCCAGGCCTAATCACCCAACATCAGTGCCCGACCTCGCTAATGCTCTTGTGGCTGAATGGAAGACCACGTGTAACCACGCCAGCCCAGGACCTCCACATCCGGCTTCTTCACCTGCAGGATCATCTGACACCAGCCACCCGGACAGCTGATGAAACTGTGGGTTTGCACAACTGAAGAATTTCTGTACAAACTGTCAGAAACTGTCTCAGGGAAGCTAATCTGTGTGCTCGTTGGTCCTCACCAGGGTCTTGACCTGACTGCAGTTAGGCGTCGTAATCGACTTCAGTGGGCAAATGCTCACCTTCGACAGCCACTGGCATGCTGGAGAAGTGTGCTCTTCACGGATGAATCCCGGGTTTCAACTGTACCGGGCAGATGGCACACAGCATGTATGGCATCGTGTGGGTGAGCGATTTGCTGATGTCAACGTCAAGAACAGAGTGCCCCATGGTGGCGGTGGGGTTCTGGTATGGGCAGGCATGAGCTATGGACAACGAACACAATTGCATTTTATCAATGTCCGTTTTAATGCACAGACATACCGTGATGAGATTCTGAGGCACATTGTCGTGCCATTCATCCACCACCAACACCTCATTTTTCAGCATGATAATGCACGGCCCCATGTCACAAGGATCTGTACACAATTCCTGGAAGCTGAAAATGTCCCAGTTCTTCCATGGCCTGCATACTCACCAGACATGATAACCATTGAGCATGTTTGGGATGCTCTGGATCGACGTACAGTACCAGTCAAATGTTTGGACACACCTACTCATTCAAGGGGTTTTTCTTTATTATTACTATTTTCTACATTGTAGAATAATAGTGAAGACATCAAAACTATGAAATAACACATATGGAATCATGTAGTAACCAAAAAGTATTAAATAAATCAAAATATATTTTACATTTGAGATTCTTCAAGGTAGCCACCCTTTGCCTTGATGACAGCTTTGCACACTCTTGGCATTCTCTCAACCAGCTTCATGAGGTAGTCACCTGGAATGCATTTCAATTAACAGGTGTGCCTTGTTAAAAGTTAATTTGTGGAATTTCTTTCCTTCTTAATGCATTTGAGCCAATCAGTTGTGTTGTGACAAGGTAGAGGTGGTATACAGAAGATAGCCCTATTTGGTAAAAGACCAAGTCCATATTATGGCAAGAACAGCTCAAATAAGCAAAGAGAAACGACAGTCCAACATTACTTTAAGACATGAAGGTCAGTCAATCCGGAAAATTTCAACTTTGAATGTTTCTTCAAGTGCAGTCGCAAAAACCATCAAGCGCTATGATGAAACTGGCTCTCATGAGGACCGCCACAGGAAAGGAAGACCCAGAGTTACCTCTGCTTCACAGAGTTCAAGTAACAGACACATCTCAACATCAACTGTTCAGAGAGGACTGTGTGAATCAGGCCTTCATGGTCGAATTGCTGCAAAGAAACCACTACTAAAGGACACCAATAAGAAGAAGAGACCTGCTTTGGTCAAGAAACACGAGCAATGGACATTAGACCGGTGGAAATGTGTCCTTTGGTCTGGAGTCCAAAATTGGAGATCTTTGGTTCAAACCGCCGTGTCTTCGTGAGACGCGGTGTGGGTGAACGGATGATCTCTGCATGTGTAGTTCCCACCGTGACGCATGGAGGAGGAGGTGTTATGGTGTGGGGGTGCTTTGCTGGTGACAATGTCTGTGATTTATTTAGAATTCAAGGCATACTTAACCAGCATGGCTACCACATCATTCTGCAGCGATACACCATCCCATCTGGTTTGGGCTTAGTGGGACTATCATTAGTTTTTTAACAGGACAATGACCCAACACACCTCCAGGCTGCGTAAGGGCTATTTTACCAAGAAGGAGAGTGATGGAGTGCTGCATCAGATGACCTGGCCTCCACAATCACCCGACCTCAACCCAATTGAGATGGTTTGGGATGAGTTGGACCGCAGAGTGAAGGAAAAGCAGCCAACAAGTGCTCAGCATATGTGGGAACTCCTTCAAGACTGTTGGAAAAGCATTCCTCATGAAGCTGGTTGAGAGAATGCCAAGAGTGTGCAAAGCTGTCATCAAGGCAAAGGCTGGGTACTTTGAAGAATCTCAAATCTCAAATATATTTTTATTTGTTTAACACTTTTTTGGTTACTACATGATTCCATTTGTGTTATTTCATAGTTTTGATGTCTTCACTATTATTCTACAATGTAGAATTTAGTAAAAAATAAAGAAGAACCCTTGAATGAGTAGGTGTTCTAAAACTTTTGACTGGTACTGTACGTGTTCCAGTTCCCACCAATATCCAGCAATTTTGCAAATTGTTGGATGTTGCGTTTATATTTTTGTTCAGTGTAGATGCATGACAACTATATTGCCTGTCTGTCTCACCTACTATCCATGTAGATTGGACAACACAAACACTTTGCTTGCTACATGTGTAAATTAGAAAGGAGGGTTACTTAAAAAATGCATAAAATGTAGACATAGGTGTGAGATAAAGGGTGCTAGGCCCCCAGAGCTCGTGGCTCCCCCACCTTGCAGGGACCCCTCCCAAAGGGGCTTGGTGGTGGGTTTGGGGTCAGAGGGACATGAGTGAACCGATACTGATTAGAGGAAACAACCCTGGACAGCTGGCCAATGTGTGTGTTTGTGGTTTGTGCGCATGCATGTGCGTGTGTGTGTGTGTGTGTGTGTGTGTGTTTGTGTTTGTGTGGGTGCGGTCAGGTGTCTATCCTCCAGGTCCCAGGATGTGGGTTCCCTCTCCACCTGTCTCTCCACCCCTCAGTGTTCTCGCTGCTCTCCCAGTTCCTCTCTTGTTGACTATTCTCATCCCACACATGCTTGTCTCTAACCCCACTCCTCCCCAGAGACGCCAGTCAAACTCCCAACTCACTCTGATTGCATAACAAATGTCCTTTTCTTAGGAAATCACAGCTTTCCACCATATTATTAAATTATGTTGTTTTGTGTATGTCTTGGTTATGCTTCTGCTTCTCATTTGGTATTTACTTTGTCAAATGTTTTTTTAAACCTTTATTTTAACAGGAAGTCATGATGAGATCAATGTCTTTTTCACAGATGAGCCCTGGATACAAATCAATAAACATCAATGTTCACATCAATACACGAAAAGCAAAACACAATCATAGAATCATTCTTCAGAATCATTCTTCAGTAAAAAGGTCCACATACATCCTTTTGAAATGCCCTAGAGGCAGCCATTTGTCCAACTTTAGAGAGCTTTGGCGATCATTCAACAAGTAATGTACAAAAAAACTAAAAGCAGATTTACCTAATTCAGTGGAGATCGAAGGGATCTCCAGATTTAGCCATCCCTGATACCGGGTCTGGTATCTTGTACGTCTGTAAGTTAAAAATGAAGTAAGGTACGGCGGAACTATATAAAGGAGGACTTTATAAACAAAAACAGTGGTTTATAAACAAAAATAATCATATAATAATTGAATAAAACAATGATATCATTGAAACAAGCAGTGGGAATGCGCCTGTAGATCTCACCAAGACCTTTGAACTTTAAGTCATCATCCTTTTGGGTGGGGCAGCTAAAGCATCATCAACAACAACTGTCAATCTTTAATCTGGTATGTATTTACTGTATGTCCCTTATTCATGGTAATTTACACAGTCTTTTTCCACATCCTGGGTTTCTGTTACCTGCTACTCGACCTTGTCCCTGCAGTTAGTGAGAACAGGATTCATATCATACAGTATCATCCAATCATCATCACTGATATAGTAACTTAATAACAGTAGTCACAATACACTATTCAAAATACATCTCAATACAGTTTAGAAAGTAAAATACATATATAGAAGATAGTATGATTATACAAACATATAATATTGAACAAAAGTGAGAGAAGAAAAAAAAGTGTTTGTCACTAGATATGACTCTACCCACAGCTTTATCATGCATTGTTTCTTGTAAATGCTGTCTTTCTCCAAAAAAAGTCAAACGATAATGATATTTCAGAGTCGCATATGTAGCCTAGATGTTACGTATAACTGAATGAATGCAATTCTTGTTTCACATAAAAATTAAATAAATGGAAAACAGCAGTACAGAAAATCCCACCTTTGTGTTCTGTTTTTACATACACTACCAGTCAAAGATTTTAGAACACCTACTCATTCAAGGGTTTTTCTTAATTTTTTACTATTTTCTACATTGTAGAATAATAGCGAAGACATCAAAACCATGAAATAACACATATGGAATCATGTAGTAACCAAAAAAGTGTAAAAAAAATCAAAACAGATTTTATATTTGAGATTCTTCAAATAGCCACCCTTTGCCTTGATGACAGCTTTGCACACTCTTGGCATTTTCTCAACCAGCTTCACCTGGAATGCTTTTCCAACAGTCTTGAAGGAGTTCCCACATATGCTGAGCACTTGTTGGCTGCTTTTCCTTCACTCATCCCAAGCCATCTCAATTTGGTTGAGGTCGGGTGATTGTGGAGGCCAGGTTATCTGATGCAGCACTCCATCACTCTCCTTCTTGGTCAAATATCCCTTACACAGCCTGGAGGTGTGTTGGGTCATTGTCCTGTTGAAAAACAAATGATAGTCCCAGTAAGCGCAAACCAGCTGGGTTTGGCGTATCGCTGCAGAATGATGTGGTAGCCATGCTGGTTAAGTGTGCCTTGAATTCTAAATAAATCACAGACAGTGTTCTAAAACGTTTGACCGGTAGTGTATGACTGGCCTCACACAGGAAAAAGGACATCTTTTTGTTTCCTGTGTTTTTTTGTGTCAATGGTGAATATGATGAAACAAGATGAGGGGATTCACAGACCAAAACATTGTGAGGGAAGAGGGGGGTGGTGGGGAGGGGAGGCGGGGAGGAGAGGGGGGGGCATTGCTGACTCTACAGCCCAGTTCAGAGACATCTTGACGTTTTCAGAGAAGTCAGCAACAAATCCGGCCACAAAATCCGAAAGGGAAAAAGCAGATTTTCAAGGAAATACTTTTGAGAATAGTAATCCCTCTTTATTTAATCTTTAATTTTTTTGATGATTCTAGTTAGTTCGTGAGAGGCTGAAATGTATGTCAGTGTCCCTAGATCTGTCATAATACATGTGTAGAGACCATTACATGCAATTACTACTGTAGTGTCTGTATGCTACCACCACAGCTGCTGATGTTGAATGTAAATCTTGCTTTTTTATGATCATTTATTGTGGGAAGCCTCAGACGCCACAAGGTAGTGTTGCAACACAAGGGACACCACACTGCAGACACTGCAACTGTAGACAGAAAACCTAGGCTTGTGCTTCGTGCACAACTGCACTCCAACCCCACCATAACCACCTTTTCTCATTATAACTAGTGACAGCAGTTTTTCTTGACCACTTGATCTGACCAGGAAGTCTGAGCTCTAGTTATTAGGCCTAGAGTTTGTCCTGGTCAGGTCACATAAGTAGAGGCAATGGACCTATTCTATTATTCTGAATATTAGAGAATATTAGAGACAATTAAATTAGCCTAGTCTCAGACAGATCTTATTTGGGGGGTAGACTTGGTTTCCTGTGACAGTTTCTTGCAGTCAGTTCCTGCTCTTTGAAACCCTGTAGAGGGGTTCTGACAGACGTGTAACACCTCTACATGTCTCTGGACAACAACACATAAACTCACACACACCTGTGGAGGCTGCTGAGGGGAGGACGGCTCATAATAATGGCTGGAACGGCGCGAATGGAATGGCATCATTCCCCTAGAAACCATATGGTTGATGTATTTGTGAAATAGATGACCAAGACTGTTTGTGAATCATGGGTGCGTGTGTGTGTGTGGCTTGTTAGCAATGTTTTATAGCTGAATTCCAAATAAATAATTGCTGAATGACCTGAGAACTCTAATCTGTGTGGGTGTGAAGGGGAACTGAGAGTGTGTGTGGGTGCTTGTGTGTGTGCACATGTTCGTGTAGGTGGTTCTTCTGTACTTGAGTGGTTTCTCATGATTTGAGATGGGAGAATAGCCCATTCTCTAGAAGTTACCAGCAATGAGAAGAACAATAAATGAATCCCCCACAGAAGGAATGGGGAGATCACAAAGACCTTCCTCTCATCCTCCTTTCTCCATGTCTTACTCATTGGGGATGTCCTAGAAACTAGTTTCCCTCCTCTATGGCACCCTCTCTAAGATCCATCCTCTTTATGGTTTCTGACCAACAATAGAAAATGTTGGCTATTGTTCCATCACTAGTATACTCATTCACTCACTCAGACACCCGTGATTTCACTTGTGGGATGTAAGTGAAGGAGTTCCTCATATTGTGATAAGGAGTGCTACTGCCATGGAACAGAGTCAGTGGTGGCTAGTATGGGTACACTTTTCTGGAAAATGCTTTTTTAGGCTGGCTGTGGCTTTTAAAGTATTCAATGAAATACCCACACATGCACACACAGGACAAATACATAATTTTACCAGTTATTCTGGCTTATGGTGTGCTGAATAGCTTTAGCTGTGGTTTTCAAGCCATCATCTGAGCGTCAATCAATGATACTTTCAGTAAGTGACATCTTCATAGATATTGCTGTATAACAGCTCATAAATAAAATGCTAACAAAATGAAGAGATTTACTGAAAAGTTTGATATTTATTTAAAAGTTTGAAAAATGAATTCAGAGAGAGTAAAACAGTGGGCAGAATACGATAGTAAAACCTATCTATATCAAATACAATCCAAGCAATCATGTTGCTGTTAAAATCTCTCATACAGTATAAGAAACATATGTTTCTACAGTACAAATAGAAAAATATACATGTTTTAAGGATGTTCTACATATAAAGAAAATAGGTAATCTGGTGTACTGGTACCTACATGTCCTGCCTTCCTTTTACAGTTATACTGGCCCTTGATTTAATTTTTTAAAATGTTTATACACTTTGATATGATGAGTAGTATGGAGTATTGGATTGAATATCAATCACATTTTCCATCAAAAAAATACATTAAAAGCAGGTGAGAAAACTGACAAACAAATCACACTAAATCTAGTCAACCGATAGACACACAAATTCTAATATAACATTCAACACTTCAGGGTTTATTCAATCAAATTTACTGCTGTAGTAAATTCACCACGTTCTTTAAAGATGCATAGTGATAACCTTGATGATAGTAAGTTTACAAGACCGAATAGTTCAAACCACTATTTATTCTGAATTCTATTACATTTTTACTATGTTTGTTTCTGGATTGGGGGAAAACGTGGTATACTAACTGGGGTGGTACATTTGATGAGTAAACCCTTTAATAACTTTACAGCACCATTTGTAATACGGTTGTATAGTACTTCCCTTTCTTGACACACAGTGCCTCTGTAACACCCAAGCAAAGTATTGGCTTTGCTGCGATCCCCTATCCCATCTCTTTCTCCATTAATCAAAGTATGCACTTGCTCATTGGCTCTCAAGAATTGAAAAGCATTGGAATGGTTTAAGCACGGGCTAAGAGGTGTGAGAGGCTGAAGTGTATGTCAGTGACATATTTCACCATATGTCATGTCAGACCTTTCTTGTTATATCAATGAGGGGGAGTGAAGGAAGGTGCTCTGTTCAGGCGGTGATGGGCATGTTGTCCCTGTAGCAGGCTGCCCTCTGGGGAGCGGTGTAGCTACACAGGTCCTGGTAGATCCGGGCCATCTGCTCCCCGGCCTGCAGCTCATCTGACTGGATCTCCAGGTTAGGACTGCTGTACTGTGAACGACGCATGCTCACTGCATCCAACAGCTGCTGGCAGTTCACTGGAGTGATCTGTGGCCGAGCACAGACAGGGAAAGAAGAAGAGAAGGAGAGAGGGAGAGAAGAAGAAGGGGAACTGTAAGCTCAGTCTGCCAGCTTCTGACAGTAGACTGGAGTGATCTGAACACAACCAGACAGGGAGAGAAGAAGAGAGGGAACTGTTTGCTCAGTTTGTATTTTTATCGTACACTCTTAGAAAAAAAGGGTCTATCTAGAAACTTAAAGGGTTCTTTGACTGTCCCCATAGGAGAACCCTTTGAATAACCCTTTTTAGTGGCAGGTAGAACCCTTTTGGTTCCAGGTAGAACCTTATTACATTGACATTTTAGTCATTTAGCAGACACTCTTATCCAGAGCGACTTACAGTTAGTGAGTGCATACATTCTTTTTTTTTTTTTCATACTGGCCCCCCATGGGAATCGAACCCACAACCCTGGCGTTGCAAACGCCATGCTCTACCAACTGAGCTACATCCCTGCCGGCCATTCCCTCCCCTACCCTGGACGACGCTGGGCCAATTGTGCGTCGCCCCATGGGTCTCCCGGTCGCGGCCGGCTACGACAGAGCCTGGATTCGAACCAGGATCTCTAGTGGCACAGACCACTGCGCCACTCGGGAGGTTGTTCTACTGAGGGTTCTACATGGAACCCAAAAGGGTTCTACCTGGAAGCAAAAAGGGTTGGGTACAGCCAAAGAACCCCTTTGGAACCCTTTTTTCTAAGAGTGTAGTGGTGCCCTTTTGACCAAATCACCTTGAAGGCTAAAGTTACCTCTATTTACTCAAACACATTCTGGGACTGTGCTGGGGGGATATCACGTTTCACTGACCCAGGGGATATAACCGCTGTTACCTGGACGATGATAAGTTTGCTCTTGGCTGTGCTGAGGTCATGAAGCTCCTCCCCGAAACACAGGGTCACCATGGGGTCAGGGGCGGGAAGCTGGCCCTCCTGGTACAGCTGGAGAGCTGGGACAAACAAAGCAGACAGAGAAGAGCTTATTACACAGACAGAATGCTTCATAACTGCACACTGATGAGTGAAGGCATGTACTCCAAAGAGTATACGTCTGTCAGTCAAGAGTACATGTATTCCCGTCCTCTTCAGAGCACAACATCATAAATCAACAACAAAAACAACATGAGTTCCTTCCTCCTCACCTTGGAAGAACCTTCCTGTGTCAAAAATCTTCACCACAGCATCTCTCTCCAGTTTGCAGGGCCCCCCAGGGCTGTAGTGGGGACCCAATCCCCCCAGCCCGCTCCAGAACACACGGCTCTGGCACAGCCTCTTGATGAAGATGCCCTCGCGGTTGGCACGGACCAGCACGCCCCTCTCCAGGTGGCCCAGGAGCTTGCGGGTGACATGGCGTTGGCGCTCAGCCTCAATGAGCTCAGCGGGGGGGAAACGTACGTTCTGCAGGCTGTCTGGGAGACCGTAGGGGGACCTGTGCTGGACCAAGGGAGGCTGACCCGGAGAGATACGACAGCCATCAGCGTGAGAGGTCACCATGCTGTCCATCAGCTTCCCACCGTAGAAGAAGTTGATGATCATCTGAGAGAAGGCTGGAAACAGAGGGAGGAAAGTGTTGAGTTAGCCACTGTATTGTCTTCTATTAAGTCTCGCAGAGGAATGGAAATAAATTAATCAGTATTTAGAAATACTGAGGAAACATACCGGCATTGAAAGAACCCATCGGCGAGGGATCTTGATGCCCCGGGAAGACTGCAGGGTAATAATAATAAAAAAGATAACTGACTTTGTGGTTTAGATTTTTTCCATCATGAAATTAAAATATTTCCTTCCTCTTACATATGCAGCATGCTCATTAAGATGCAATGATCTTGAGTGACCGTGAAAAACATCTGACCACTCTATCATGTCATTATTTGTCATTTCATCAAAAAATACAGCCTGTCAAGCACAAAAGACTCAGAGGCGGCGTGACCAAGAAAAAAACACCTTAGTCAGCAAAGTGCTAAAGGATATTAGCCAATTCTTCCCCCTCTACAATTCTAGAATCATGTAAACAAGCTTGTGTTAGAAGCCATAACTGTAAGGTCATGTCACAGAGTTTTGCATCACTATAGATATGCAGTTATTTTTAAATGAATAAATCTCAACTCTCACAAAGGAGGAACTGTAGCCTCACAGAGCATAGAACATGCCACAATAATGCCCACTCTGATACAGGAGACATAAACATGCAAGTTTCTCTATACACCTTTAAAAAAATCCTCATGGAAAACAGCTAGACAGATACTTTTAACAAAGGACAATATGATGTATAGGTGTTTGCTAACTCTAATGAAAGAGATCAGATAATTCACATACATATATGTTCCAGTCACCACTTTATGAAAGTGTTTAAATGGGCATGACACCACCTCATGTTGGCGATACTCGTCTAGATTGGATGACACTGCTAAAGAAAATAACTGTTGACTGAGTGGAGAAGGACCCTTACCACTGACACTGCCCTGGGACCAGTACTCTGGGCTGGGCTGCATCCTACAGCCATCCTCCTGGGGAGAGTGGCTCCTCTTGATGATATCCAGGTACTCATCACTGGAAGACTGACAATGGAATGACACACTATGCAATTAGTCTCTAATAACCATACAACCATACATCAACAATCATACATATAAAAGCTGCTTTAGAAACAGAAGAGGTAAGATAGTTGATAGCGGAGGATAGAGAGACAGAAAAGGAGGGAAAACTTAACAGACAGTAAAACAAGAAAACTGAGAAAAACTGAGTGAAGTCGGTGAGAAATATAGACAGAGAGAGGAAAGGAAGAAATGGATGGAAAGAAGAAAAGCATACCTGTTTCACCTCTTTGATGAGCTCCTCCAGGTCTGCAGAGCTGCAGTCCATGTCAGTAATGTCACCAGAGCTAGATGTCAAAGCTGCTGCTGCACTTTTACCTGCTGGAGCAGAGGGGAGAGCATGGTTGTTAGTATTATTGTCACAGCTATTCTTTCTATTTACTACGGAAAAGGCTGATGGTCAAATGTAAATCAAGTTTCAGCAGCAAGCTGTCTTTGTCCAGGTTTCTGAGTTTGTTTTCAACTCTGATCAAGGCAACATCCTGCTGCTGAAACATTAGTGACTTTTAATAAATCATTTGCATGGGCGCAATTTGACTCTACATCCATTCAATACAGGTGTTTATAATGTTCATTATTCTAATGTCTCCATAGTGAAATATGAACTCACTCTTCTGCTCCTCCTCGGGGACGATACGGTACACCTTGTAGGGCTCAGAGATGTCCAGCTGGGACCTGTCTCCCACCTCCTCGAAGTCGGGGCTCTTATTGAGGGCACACCGCAGCCTGGTCTTCCATGTAGCAGGCTCAGCCTTCTCCCCCTCCTTAAACTTACCCTTAAACACAGCCCAGGCCTGCAGGGAGGGAGCAGGTGCATTATAAAGCGAGTAAGAGTAACATACATCCAAACATAACACATACCTGCTGGTGCCATCAACAACTTCTAATATTCAAAAAGCTCTGGAACCGGACGAAAGAGATTAGAAAAGTCCATGATGAAGCCATGCATAGAAGTAATTAGAACTCAACTACTTTGATAGGCAGAATACAATTAATCACATGATAAATAAAGGTAGGTTACATAAAACAAAGGTTGAATTGTAATGACATGAAACTGGACAGGTTCTGTTTGTTAACTGTTAAGTTGTAATTACTTATAATTACACAAAGATATTAGATTTTCCATGTAATTTTTCTCTGCTTGACTTATTATGACCATGGGCTCTATTTTCAGCTGGCACCAAGGAGGCGCAAGTGTCATATGCACATTAGTTTGCAATTCTGTCATGTAAAAACTGGTGCACTGGCATTTTCCAGCCATAACAGGTTCGGCAATTTACCTGTTTAACATCAGCTCGCTTGCACTGAGGTGGGAGGGGTGGCAATATTTGAGGTGTGTCGTTAAAAACAAGCGCAAAAGTGACAATTTCATGGAGCGCTAATGGGAAGTTTTAAGACCCACAAAAAGCAGGTCTTAACGGTAACACAGTTGATAATGGCATGGATTTTGAGAGGCGGAAGTGGAGCCTATCCAGCCATGATGCACAGTGCCCATTGCATAGATGCATATTTTTATCCTGACCATTAGCCAAGTAGTTTATATTTTTTTTATTTTAAGTAGCCTATGGATAAAGGGGTTTTAAATGGTCTACTGAAAGTGCTTAGAAATATTTTGGAGGTTTTTTTCCTTATGCTTTTTCATTTTTCACAATTCACATACCTGCATAGTTCATTTCGCTAGTTCAAGTATTCATCCTCATCTCCAAAGAGTGCATTTCATCCGGTTACCAAAGACACGCTCCTCCAAACGCATTTAAATTATTCAGTCCTATAATGCATTATCAACGGTAGGTCTAGGCTATATTTTGCTTATTGAGAATGTGTCTCACACATAGGCCTACAATACAATTTGCAGGAGCCTAGAATTTTATATTTTAGGAGACGTGCGATGCGTAAAGACATGTAAGCTATAGGCTAGGCTCGTTGAAGCCAATTACAACCCTGTTGACTGACAACATTCCAAACATAGGCTATTGAGCAAACACTGCATTTATTTTACTGTTGCTATTACTCATTACTGTAGCCTATGCTATTTAATAAGCTGTAGTATCAATCCACAATGGACCTGGACGAGAATAGTCCATGCCCCCAGCCGAATTGGAGTTGATGACAATGCAAAGATCATCAATAACCTACAGAACTTGAGACAAATGCATGCAGTATTAAGCCATGAAATGCGTTGAGTGGCCAAGCCCTTGTCACACCTACAACTTGTTTATTCATCCGAACCCAGCCCTTTCGTTCCACTGCCAAATATTGTGCTTATAATTCTGGATGTGAAAACAGCAAATATATTTCTGACACACCACCAGACCAAATGATACGGCCAGCACTTAGATTTAGCATTGCGTTAGGGTTGTTAAAATAGAGCCCCATGACTCATAAAATAGAGCCCCATGACCCCGTCTGGACTACTGCAACTCGCTGTTGGCTGGCCTCCCTGCCTGTGCCATTAAACCCCTACAACTCATCCAGAATGCCGCAGCCCGTCTGGTGTTCAACCTTCCCAAGTTCTCTCACGTCACCCCCCTCCTCCGCACACTCCACTGGCTTCCAGTTGAAGCTCGCATCCGCTACAAGACCATGGTGCTTGCCTATGGAGCAGTGAGGGGAACGGCACCTCTGTACCTTCAGGCTCTGATCAGTCCCTACACCCAAACGAGGGCATTGCGTTCATCCACCTCTGGCCTGCTGGCTCCCCTTCCTCTGCGGAAGCATGGCTCCCGCTCAGCCCAGTCAAAACTGTTCGCTGCTCTGGCACCCCAATGGTGGAACAAGCTCCCTCACGACGCCAGGACAGCGGAGTCACTCACCACCTTCCGGAGACATTTGAAACCCCACCTCTTTAAGGAATACCTGGGATAGGATAAAGTAATCCTTCTAACCCCCCCAAATTGTAAAGTGGTTATCCCACTGGCTATAGGGTGAACGTACCAATTTGTGAGTCGCTCTGGCTAAGAGCGTCTGCTAAATGACGCTAATGTGCCCTTGAGCAAGGCACTTGACCCTAATTGCTCCTGTAAGTCGCTCTGGTTAAGAGCGTCTGCTAAATGACTAAAATGTAAATGTAAAATGTCATAGATCAATGTATTGTCAACTATGTCATCCTACTCTACAATTTATGTGTAGCCTATTTATGTGCGTTACAGGTGGTGAGAATGTTTTAGTTAGACCAACAAAACAAAAATTTCACACCAGTTCTATTTGTACGCGCGAAAAAAAAGTGTATGCTGTATGTACCTCGACAAAAGTCGTGCGGAAAGAGCGTAGGCTTACGCTACACCTATCCGTGATCTAAATATGCTCTTCAAATATACCGCTATCAACAAAATCCTCATTTGAAATTAGTGTCAATGAACCTACCTTGAAGATAGAGGCGTCGACCTCCTGGTTGTAATCCTGCTTCCCAGCATGTTTCCAGGGGATGCGGAACATGGTACGGCTGTCGTCCTCCCAGAGCAGCCCCGGGTACTGGCCGCTCTGGATCTGCTCTACTAGCCACTGTTTCAGCCTCCGACCGCCCGGGTTTACTGACATCTGTAATACACATTCATAAGAAATGTCACTGTATGTATTAATTTGATGCGAGTTTGTGATAATTAGGAACTTATTTCGAGAGAGAGACGGAGAGAGAGAGAGAGAGAGAGAGAGAGAGAGAGAGAGAGAGAGCGAGAGAGAGAGAGAGAGACACACAGTGAGGGCAAAAAGCAAAACAAGGTAATATTTTTATTGATGGTTTTTATTTCAAAACTACTATAATTTTCTAATAGCCTACCTTTTTTATTAAGGTAGCAAGGCACCGCTCTTCAAGAGTTAAAACAAAGACAACTAAATCTTACCTTTTATTTTTCTATTGATAGGTCCTTTAGCTATCCTTGAGATATCCTTCAAATAGCTTATTGAAGACTATTGTTAAACCTTAACACCAAGTCGATGGCTCAGCGTCAATAGAATAAACCTTTACTCGCATAACAGTTTATTCTCTTTCAGATGAATGAAGCATTGACTGCAAGCTGATTGGCCGGATGCGTTTCACTTATATCCAATCAGGTTAGGGAAATACAAGCCAATCCGGAAGTCTTGTTCTTCTAAGCAATGGCATTTACAAGAAATCATCTGACAGGAGATATCGTAGCGTCTTTGCCACAGTTGGCTACAGACGGCGGGGTATTGAACAATCCTGGATAATAATTAGTAAAGGATAAAGGGGATTTCACAGCGTCATAAAATGACATTTTACTGTAAAGGTCGGCCCAACAGGTATTGTTCCTTCGTTACTAAAACACCCACTGGTGCAGGTTTTACTACAGCCTAGGCTGCATTCAAACATACTGTAGGTGTAGGCAGGGTGACTTTCAGGTTGGCTGTGTTTGAACGATACGTACTCTGAATTAGATGCAATGATAGTGTTTATCATATTGTTTTTATTTCGTGAGAATAAGAGTCTCCACAAAAATAAATAAAAATATGACAGTCTCTAATACCAACATGCTTATTCATAGCCCTTATACGGAAAGGACTGAGTGTACAAAACATTAGGAACACCTGCTCTTTCCATGACATAGACTGACCAGGTGAAAGCTATGACCCCTTATTGCTGTCACCTGTTAAATCCATTTCAATCAGTGTAGCTGAAGGGGAGGAGACCGGTTGAAGAAGGATTTTTAAGCCTTGAGACAATTGAGACATGGATTGTGTATGTGTGCCATTCAGAGGGTGAATGGGCAAGACAAAATATTTAAGTGCCTTTGAATGGGGTATGGTAGTAGGTGCCAGGCGCACCGGTTTGTGTCAAGAACTGCAACGCTGCTGGTTCTTCACAATCGACAGTTTCCCGTGTGTATCAAGAATGGTCCACCATGATTAATTTCAATTTTAAAAGCTTCTATGAAAATTTATATAAATCAGAATTAAACATAAATAATAAATAAATAAATAAATAAATAAACAGTTGGACGGATCCTATAGCCTTCTTCGACTCAACAACTCTGAAGCAATTATCAGCAGATAAAAAATAATCATTAAAAACAGATCACCCAAGAAGAAATATTAGATAGTTAAAACATTCACATGGAGAAAAGCACCAGGAATGGATGGCTTTCCCATAGAATTCTTTTCAACATTTTGTGACAAAGTAGCCCCCCTATTTACACAAATGACAACACACGTCACTCAATGCAGTACTTCCTAGTTCCATGTATCAAACAGTTATTTCAGTTGTATTAAAACCAGGAAAATCTGGAGAGTCCCCTGAGTATAGACCCATAACTTTAATAAATTATGACAAAATATTAAAGCTTATAAGCAATAGAATGGCAAAAGTTTTACCAGACTTGATACATATCAAACAGGGTTTATTACAAATAAACAAATACAAGAACATGTTTCAGTTTAATACAATAGGCAAATAAACAAGATATAGATTCATCAGTAATGGCTGTTGATGCCAAAAAGGCTTTCAACTGTCTTGAATTGCCTTTTCTATTCAAAACGTTGGAAGCTTTCAACTTTCCAGCTGTAATAATACATTTAATAAAACATTTGTATAAATGTCTTAAAGTACAAATATACACAAATAATACACTATCTGATGAAATTGCTTTAGAAAGGGTGTCACGTTGTATAAGGATTTGAAGACAGGTGCAGGAATACGTAATAGGGGTTTTATTTTCTCCACCCAACACAAGGTATGTCATGAACAACGCCAGGGACGAAGCCCAAAACAAATACGTACGTATATATATATATATATATATATATAACACAGGGATGTAACCCAAACAAAAGAGCGAGGTGTAAACCTCTAAACAATACACGGGACGAGACCCGTAATACCAAGAGCACAATACATGGTACTCACGAGACCAATGGACATGGGACAATAATCGACAAGGACAATGTGGAACAGAGGGCACATATATACACATACTAATCAGGGGGAATGGGAACCAGGTGTGCGTAATGAGACAAGACAGTCCGGGGTTGTTGGTAATGAACCAAATCAGTGACTCCTAGAAGGCCGGTGACGTACACCTCCGGAGCTGGTGAAGGGAATGAGCAGCAGTACCGGGAGGATCCATGACAAAGGGGCACAACAGGGATGTTCCCTCTCCCCCTCCTGTTTGCACTGGCTATTGAACCGCTTGCAGAAATAATTAGACAGGACCCAAACGTAACAGGTTTCAGTATTGGTAAACATGAATATAAACAAATCTTATTGGCAGATGATCTCTTGATATACCTGACCAATATTGAAAACTCAATGCCCCCTTTGCAAAAAATATTTACAGAATATTAAAAAATCTCAGGATATACAATTAACATAGAACAAAACAAAATAATGGCAATAGGAAATATTTTTAAAATTGCTCACGATTTACAGCAATACTTTAAGTGGACCACAAAATATCAGATACTTAATAAGTAACAACAAACTACAAATATAAACAGATACCTTTATTCCATTACACAACAATATGAAAGTAGATCTAATTAAATTCAATAATCTTCCCAGGTAGAATAAACCTCTTTAGAATGGTATGGCTGCCAATGTGTTTGTATTTAATTTCGGTAATACCAATTATCCCACCGAAGAAAGTCTTTAAAAAAGTGTACTCAGTCAAAACAGACTTTACAGTGCATTCTGAAAATATTCAGACCCCTTGACTTTTTCCACATTTTGTAACGTTACAGCCTTATTCTAAAATGGATTAAATTGCTTTTTTTCCTCATCAATCTACACACAATACCCCATAATGACACAGTAAAAACAGGTTTTTAGACATTTTTGCAAATGTATTGAAAAACTAAACTGAAATATACATTTACATAAGTATTCAGACACTTTACTCAGTACTTTGTTGAAGCACCTTTGGCAGCGATTACAGCCTCGAGTCTTCTTGGGTATGACGCTACAAGCTTGGCACACCTGTATTTGGGGAGTTTCTCCCATTCTTCTCTGCAGATCCTCTCAAGCTCTGTCAGGTTGGATATGCAGTGTCACTGTACGGCTATTTTCAGGTCTCTCCAGAGATGTTCGATCGGGTTCAAGTCCGGGCTCTGGCTGGGCCACTCAAGGACATTCAGAGACTTGTCCCGAAGCCACTCCTGCGTTGTCTTGGCTGTGTGCTTAGGGTCGTTGTCTTGTTGGAAGGTTAACCTTCACCCCAGTCTGAGGTCCTGAGCACTCTGGAGCAGGTTTTCATCAAGGATCTCTCTGTACTTTGCTCTGTTCATCTTTCCCTCGATCCTGACTAGTCTCCCAATCCTTGCTGCTGAAAAACATCCCCACATGCTTCCACCACCATGCTTCACCATAGGGATGGTTCCAGGTTTCCTCCAGATGTGACGCTTGGCATTCAGGCCAAATAGTTACATCTTGGTTTCATCAGACCAGAGAATCTTGTTTCTCATGGTCTTACAGTCTTTAGGTGCCTTTCGGCAAACTCCAAGCGGGCTGTCATGTGCCTTTTACTGAGGAGTGGCTTCCGTCTGGCCACTCTACTATAAAGGCCTGATTTGGTGGAGTGCTGCAGAGAGGGTTGTTCTTCTGGAAGGTTCTCCCATCTCCACAGAGGAAATCTGGAGCTCTATCAGAGTGACCATCGGGTTCTTGGTCACCTCCCTGACCAAGGCCTTTCTCCCCCGATTGCTCAGTTTGACCGGGCGGCCAGTTCTACGAAGAGTCTTGGTGGTTCCAAACTTCTTCCATTTAAGAATGATGGAGGCCACTGTGTTCTTGGGGACCTTCAATGCTGCAGAAATGTTTTGGTACCCTACCCCAGATCTGTGCCGTGACACAATTCTGTCTCGGAGCTCTACGGACAATTCCTTTGACCTCATGGCTTGGTTTTTGCTCTGACATGCACTGTCAGCTGTGGGACCTTATATAGACAGGTGTGTGCCTTTCAAAATCATGTCCAATCAATTTAATTTACCACAGGTGGACTTCAATCAAGTTGTAGAAACATCTCAAGGATGATCAATGGAACAGTATGAAAAATGTATGCACTCACTAATTGGAAGTCGCTCTGGAAAACGAGCGTCTGCTAAATGACTAAACTGTAAACAGGATGCACCTGAGCTCAATTTCGAGTCTCATAGCAAAGGGTCTGAATACCTATGTAAATAAGGTATACAAAAAAAAAATGGGGTATTGTGTGTAGATTAAGGATTTCTTTTTATTTAATACATTTTAGAATAAGGCTGTAACGTAACAAAAGGTGGAAAAAGTCAAGGGGTCTGAATACTTTCCAAATGCACTGTATATGGGAAAATAAAATGCTTAGAATAAAAAGGAACGTTTTACATCTTCCTAAGTCTGAGGGTGGTTTTAACCTTCCAGACTTGGTATTGTATGAACTCGCTACTTAAGGCTTTTACTTGCGACAGATACAGTGGGGGGGAAAAAGTATTTAGTCAACCACCAATTGTGCAAGTTCTCCCACTTAAAAAGATGAGAGAGGCCTGTAATTTTCTTCATAGGTACACGTCAACTATGACAGACAAAATGAGAAAACAAAATCCAGAAAATCACATTGTAGGATTTATTTTAATATTAGTCAGATTAAATCAGCTATCTGCTGTACGGCAGGCTGTTTTTAGCATATACACTGAGTGTACAAAGCATTAGGAACGCCTTCCTAATATTGAGTTGCATCCCCTTTTGCCCTCAGAACAGCTTCAATACGTTGGGGTATGGATTACAAGGTGTCGAAAGCGTTCCACAGGGATGCTGGCCCATGTTGACTCCAATGCTACCCCACAGTTGGCTGGATGGTGAAACTTTGGGTGGTGAACCTAATTTTATAAACAATACAAAACATACACACAAATGACAACATCATACAAACATTATAACCTCCCGAGTGGCGCAGTGGTCTAAGTTGGTCAATAACAAAAGTTTCTCAATACTTTGTTATATACCCTTTGTTGGCAATGACACAGGTCAAATGTTTTCTGTAAGTCTTCACAAGGTTTTCACACACTGTTGCTGGTATTTTGGCCCATTCCTCCATGCAGATCTCCTCTAGAGCAGTGATGTTTTGGGGCTGTCGCTGGGCAACACAGACTTTCAACTCCCTCCAAAGATTTTCTATGGGGTTGAGATCTGGAGACTGGCTAGGCCACTCCAGGACCTTGAAATGCTTCTTACGAAGCCACTCCTTCATTGCCCGGGCGGTGTGTTTGGGATCATTGTCATGCTGAAAGACCCAGCCACGTTTCATCTTCAATGCCCTTGCTGATGGAAGGAGGTTTTCACTCAAAATCTCACGATACATGGCCCCATTCATTCTTTCCTTTACATGGATCAGTCGTCCTGGTCCCTTTGCAGAAAAACAGCCCCAAAGCATGATGTTTCCACCCCCATGCTTCACAGTAGGTATGGTGTTCTTTGGATGCAACTCAGCATTCTTTGTCCTCCAAACACGACGAGTTGAGTTTTTACCAAAAAGTTCAATTTTGGTTTCATCTGACCATATGACATTCTCCCAATCCTCTTCTGGATCATCCAAATGCACTCTAGCAAACTTCAGACGGGCCTGGACACGTACTGGCTTAAGCAGGGGGACACGTCTGGCACTGCAGGATTTGAGTCCCTGGCGGCGTAGTGTGTTACTGATGGTAGGCTTTGTTACTTTGGTCCCAGCTCTCTGCAGGTCATTCACTAGGTCCCCCGTGTGGTTCTGGGATTTTTGCTCACCGTTCTTGTGATCATTTTGACCCCACAGGGTGAGATCTTGCGTGGAGCCCCAGATCGAGGGAGATTATCAGTGGTCTTGTATGTCTTCCATTTCCTAATAATTGCTCCCACAGTTGATTTCTTCAAACCAAGCTGCTTACCTATTGCAGATTCAGTCTTCCCAGCCTGGTGCAGGTCTACAATTTTGTTTCTGGTGTCCTTTTACAGCTCTTTGGTCTTGGCCATAGTGGAGTTTTGAGTGTGACTGTTTGAGGTTGTGGACAGGTGTCTTTTATACTGATAACAAGTTCAAACAGGTGCCATTAATACAGGTAACGAGTGGAGGACAGAGGAGCCTCTTAAAGAAGAAGTTACAGGTCTGTGAGAGCCAGAAATCTTGCTTGTTTGTAGGTGACCAAATACTTATTTTCCACCATAATTTGCAAATAAATTCATTAAAAATCCTACAATGTGATTTTCTGGAGAAAGAAAATCTCAATTTGTCTGTCATAGTTGACGTGTACCTATAATGAAAGTTACAGGCCTCTCTCATCTTTTTAAGTGGGAGAACTTGCACAATTGGTGGCTGACTAAATACTTTTTTTCCCCACTGTAGTTAAATGCACTAAAGAGGAACAATGGGTACATATTGAAGATACGCATGCTCATCCCCAAAATCATTTTGCATGTCTATTTTCAAAGGATAAAGCTAAGAACATTAACAACTTCATAGTTAAGAACACTATCACAATATGGAAGAAAATAAAACGTATTCTACAAGAACCAATATCACTTCTTAAAAACCCAACCTTATGGAACAATCCTTGGAGAGTTTTTCAGAATTCACCGATAAATTGGTCCACATGAAAAACTAAAGGCATAGAAACTGTAAATTACTTGGTAACAGGAAATACATTTATTTCCATGACAAAATTAAAAATACATGCAACTTAAAAGTTTTTTTTTTTAAATCAATTTGAAAACTTTTCGACATCAGAGCAACCTTGAGGGAATCTTATTTGAGTCAGAAAATGATGTTCATATGATCGGGAAGATATACAAAACCTTGCAGATAGCATATCCAACTGAAACTCTCTTAGAAAAATAATATAAACTATTGGAACCAAGACTTAAAAAAACTGATGTTGGCACAAGATAACTAACGAAATTACTGTTTAAAAAAATTTACGCTTAATCCAGTATAAGCTAATTTATAGAATGTATTATACAATAGACACAATTCACAAATTCTACAGTACAACGGCAAAATCATGTCTTAATAATCCATGCTTTCTGGGAACGCTATAAAGTCTGGAAGTTGTAGACGGAGCTATAAAGTTGGCTGTCAGAAGTATCACAATGTAAACTTAATTTTCATCTGTCTGTCTGCATATTTCAAGACATGGTATATGGGGGTGTAGTGAGATACCCAATGGGTTGGGCGATTCTCTTCTCATCACTCATCTTGAAAAAATGGATACTAAAAACTTAGAAATCAATCAATCATTAACGCAATGGGAAAAATTGAAATATTTATTATTGAAATATTGAAAGTGTGTGGGCTACGGAGAGAAAAAATGGTACAGTTTCAGGCCATGTGGCAGAAAGTGATGCAGGCGCTGGAGATGGGGGTGTGTGCTAGTGGGTCTGGCCAGGTGGGATGTAGTTAATTACATTTACATTTTAGTCATTTAGCAGACGCTCTTATCCAGAGCGACTTACAGTTAGTGAATGCATACATTCTTTTTTTTTCATACTGGCCCCCCGTGGGAATCAAACCCACAACCCTGGCGTTGCAAACGCCATGCTCTACCAACTGAGCTACATCCCTGCCGGCCATTCCCTCCCCTACCCTGGACGACGCTGGGCCAATTGTGCACCGCCCCATGGGTCTCCCGGTCGCGGCCGGCTACGACAGAGCCTGGATTCTAACCAGGATCTCTAGTGGCACAGCCAGCACTGCGATGCAGTGCCTTAGACCACTGCGCCACTCGGGAGGTTATAATGTTTGTATGATGTTGTCATTTGTGTGTATGTTTTGTATTGTTTATAAAATTAGGTTCACCACCCAAAGTTTCACCACCCAAAGGACATCCAGCCAACTGTGGGGTAGCATTGGAGTCAACATGGGCCAGCATCCCTGTGGAACGCTTTCGACACCTTGTAATCCATACCCCAACGTATTGAAGCTGTTCTGAGGGCAAAAGGGGATGCAACTCAATATTAGGAAGGCGTTCCTAATGCTTTGTACACTCAGTGTATATGCTAAAAACAGCCTGCCGTACAGCAGATAGCTGATTTAATCTGACTAATATTAAAACTTTATTCTACACAGGGATGGTTCAGTGGTTTCAACAGGGACTGCAGGGCTGAATGTTGGCGGAGAGGGTTAACTTGTTGTGCCCAATCCTCAGTACTGTGGTCAGACAGCCTTAGTACGTATAATTTCGAAACTGAGAAAAGCAGTTGTGGTGGAGATAAGGTCACATGTCCAGGGTGCGTTTTGAGGATTTGAGTCATGTTGTGGTCTGGGCTCACCTGTACGGCGGGGGTGGAGTCTGTAATGGGGGGGGGGGGACTGTTTGGGGAAGCTGGTGGTGGCATTGTCTTTGGGTCAGAGAAGGACTTCTCACTGAGGGGAACAGAACAGAACACTCATTGTTACTACTGTGTCCATGCCAGTCTGGGGTGGCACTGCCAAGGCACTCTGTCTCTGACCAACCCTTCATCTATGGGTCTTTCCCTAACACATACACAAATAACACTTTATTTGTCACGTGCTGAATACAACAGGTGTAGACTGAACCGTGAAATGTTTATTTACGCACCCTTCCCAACGATGCAGAGTAAAAAAAATGGTAACACAAGAGGAAGAAAATACACAAGAATGGAGCTACACTACATTACCAAAAGTATGTGGACACCTGCTCTTCAAACATCTCATTCCAAAATCATGGGCATTAATATGGAGTTGGCCCCCCCTTTGCTGCTATAACAGCCTCCACTCTTCTGGGAAGGCTTTCCACTAGATGTTGGAACACTGCTGTGGGGACTTGCTTCCATTCAGCCACAAGAGCATTAGTGAGGTTGGGCACTGATTAGGCTTGGCTCGCAGTCGGCATTCCAATTCATCCCAAAGGTGTTCGATGGGGTTGAGGACAGGGCTCTGTGCAGGCCAGTCAAGTTCTTCCACACCGATCTCGACAAACAATTTCTGTATGGACCTCACTTTGTGCACAGGGGCATTGTAATGCTGAAACAGGAAAGGGCCTTCCCCAAACAGTTGCCACAAAGTTGGAAGCACAGAATCGTCTAGAATGTCATTGTATGCTGTAGCGTTAAGATTTTTCTTCACTGGAACTAATGGGCCTAGCCCAAGCCATAAAAAACAGCCCCAGATCATTATTCCTCCTCCACCAAACTTTACAGTTGGCACTATGCAGTGGGGCAGGTAGCGTTCTCCTGGCATCCGCCAAACCCAGATTCGTCCGTTGGACTGCCAGATGGTGAAGCGTGATTCATCACTCCAGAGAATGCGTTTCCACTGGTGGCGAGCTTTACACCACTCCAGCCGACGCTTGGCATTGCGCATGGTGATCTTAGGCTTATGTGCGGCTGCTCGGCCATGGAAACCCATTTCATGAAGCTCCGGACTAACAGTTATTGTGCTGACGTTGCTTCCAGAGGCAGCTTGGAACTCAGTAGTGAGTGTTGGACAGACGATTTTTACGCGCTACATGCTTCAGCACTCGGCGGTCTCGTTCTGTGAGCTTGTGTGGTCTACCACTTCGTTGCTGAGCCTTTGTTGCTCCTAGACGTTTCCACTTCACAATAACAGCACTTACAGTTGACCGGGGCAGCTCTAGCAGGGCAGAAATTTGACAAACTGACTTGTTGGTAAGGTGGCATCCTATGATGATGCCACATTGAAAGTCACTGAGCTCTTCAGTAAGCCTAATTTGAAGGGGTGTCCAAATACTATTATATAGGTCCTGTGTGGCTCAGTTGGTAGAGCAGGTCGCTTGCAACACCACGGTTGTGGGTTCCATTCCCCCGGGGGACCTGTACGAAAAACACCTGTATTGACACACCTACTCAGGGTTTTTCTTTATTTGTACTATTTTCTACATCGTAGAATAATAGTGAAGACATCAAAACTATGAAATAACACATATGGAATCATGTAGTAACCAAAAAAAGTAGCCACCCTTTGCCTTGATGACAGCTTTTTTTTTACACTCTTGGCATTCTCTCAACCAGTTTCACCTGGAATACTTTTCCAACAGTCTTGAAGGAGTTCCCACATATGCTGAGCACTTGTTGGCGGCTTTTCCTTCACTCTGTGGTCCGACTCATCCCAAACCATCTCAATTGGGTTGAGGTCGGGTGATTGCGGGGGCCAGGTCATCTGATGCAGCACTCCATCACTCTCCTTCTTGGTCAAATAGCCCTTACACAGCCTGGAGGTGTGTTGGGTCATTGTCCTGTTGAAAATAAATGATAGTCCCACTAAGCGCAAACCAGATGGGATGGCGTATCGCTGCAGAATGCTGTGGTAGCCATGCTGGTTAAGTGTGCCTTGAATTCTAAATAAATCACCAACAGTGTCACCAGCAAAGCACCCCCACACCTCCTCCTCCAAGCTTCACGGTGGGAACCACACATGCGGAGATCATTAGTTCAGCTATTCTGCATCTCACAAAGACACAGCGGTTGGAATAAAAAATCTTACATTTGGACTCATCAGACCAAAGGACAGATTTCCACCGGTCTAATGTCCATTGCTTGTGTTTCTTGGCCCAAGCAAGTCTCTTCTTATTATTGGTGTGCTTTGGTAGTGGTTTCTTTGCAGCAATTCGACCATGAAGGCCTGATTCACGCGGTCACCTCTGAACAGTTGATGTTGAGATGTGTCTGTTACTTGAACTCTGTGAAGCATTTATTTGGGCTGCAATCTGAGGTGCAGTTAACTCTAATGAACTTATCCTCTGCAGCAGAGGTAACTCTGGGACTTCCTTTCCTGTGGCGGTCCTCATGAGAGCCAGTTTCATCATAGCGCTTGATGGTTTTTGCGACTGCACTTGAAGAAACTTTCAAAGTTCTTGAAATTTTCCGTATTGACTGACCTTCATGTCTTAAAGTAATGATGGACTGTCGTTTCTCTTTGCTTATTTGAGCTGTTCTTGCCATAATATGGACTTGGTCTTTTACCAAATAGGGCTATCTTCTGTATACCCCCCTACCTTATTACAACACAACTGATTGGCTCAAACGCATTAAGGAAAGAAATTCCACAAATTCACTTTTAACAACGCACACTTGTTAATTGAAATGCATTCCAGGTGACAACCTCATGAAGCTGGTTGAGAGAATGCCAAGAGTGTGCAAAGCTGTCATCAAGGCAAAGGGTGGCTACTTGAAGAATCAAATATAAAGCATATTTTGATTTGTTTAACAGTTCTTTGGTTACTACATGATTCCATATGTGTTATTTCATAGTTTTGATGTCTTCACTATTATTCTACAACGTAAAAAATTGTAAAAATAAAGAAAAACCCTGGAATGAGTAGGTGTGTCCAAACCTTTGACTGGTACTGTATATGAAAATGTATGCACTCTACTGTATGTCGCTCTGGCTAAGAGAGCATCTGCTAAATGACTCAAATCTCAAATGTAAAAATATATATAGTGTATATACAGGAAGTATGAGTACCAGATCAATGTGCAGGGGTATGAGGTATTTGAGGTAGATATAGAAAGTCTACAACCCCTTTCAACATTCTCACCTTTTATTGCCTTATAGCCTGAAATAAAAATGTTATTTTCCCCCATTGATCTACACATCCTACCCCACAACGATATCCTAATATCCTAAGCACTCCACAAATCTTGCATGTATGGTAGGGTGGCAAAAAGGAAGCCATTACTCAAGAAAGCCCACCTTGAATCCTATTTGAAGTATATTAAAAAACACTTGGGAGATTCTGTAACCATGTGGCCAAAATGTTTGTGGTCTGACAAAACTAAAATGAAACTTTGTGGCCTAAATGCAAAGCGTTACGTTTGGCGCAAACCCAATACGGCACATCAACCAAAGAACACTATCCCTAATGTGAAGCATGGTGGTGGCAGCATCATGTTATGGGGATGTTTCTCATCATCAGGGACTGATCAGGATAGAAGGGGAAATTAATGGAGCATTGTACAGAAAAGTCCTTGAGGAAAACCTGCTACCCACTGCAAGAAAGCTGAAACTGGGAGGGAAGTTCACCTTTCAGCACGACAACAACCCAAAGCACACAGCCAAAGCTACAGTGGAGTGTCTAAGGAATAAAAAGGTACATTTCCTTGAGTGGCCCAGTCAGAGCCCTGACCTAAATACAATCGAAAATGTGTGGCATGACTTGAAGATTGCTGTCCATCAACGCTCCCCAAGGAACTTGAAAGAGCTTCAACAGTTTTGTAAAGAAGAACGGTCAAATATTGGCAAATCTAGGTGCGCAAAGTTGGTAGAGACCTATCCCAACAGACTCACACTGTAATTGCTGTCAAAGGTGCTTCCATCAACTCAGGGGGGTGGAGACGTATACAATTATGATATTTCAGTTTTGTATTTAATATAATTCTTTCACCATAAAAAAATTATCCCCTTAAAAGTGTAGAGTATGGGCTGTAGATAAATGGAAAAAATCCTTATTTACAGTTTTTTTTATCACTTTGGTACTATTTTCACAAGTATGTGGTACATTTTCACAACACTTAGTACAAAACTCCAAACTGGTCACACTTGTATCGCAGTCAGTCTTTCATTCAAAACCTGTCATTGTGCATTCATTTGGATTGTAAACATCTCTCACAACACAACCAACCATTGATTCAAAATATAAGTTTGTGAAATGTAATGAGAACATTGGTTTAATCACCAAAACACAACAATATCTTTTAAATTTAGTAGTTTAAACTACCAGTTAATCCAATAGCAAACAATTCAAGATACATGTTCCAAATCGCCCTTAGAAGTGATGAAAGTAATGTGCTACAGTACTGTAAATTACAGTAGATTACAGTTTTCACATTAGGTAATACACTTACATTACCCAACAAAATTGACATAAAATCTATCATTTCTATCTAATGTGTAATCAAACGTGTGATCAATGATCAATCATCCTCTACAATCATTCATGCAAAAAATATAATAAATTGCAATATAGGTGTACCGTCATAAAAATGTTTAGCACGCATTAATTTGAATCAAGCCTGTCTTGAGCATTTGGCCATAAATTCTCATCCACATCACGGTGAATGTCCTCATTGTTCCTGCACCGCTTGAAAAACCTTTTGGCATGGCAAATCCAAGCTTGACATTTGGTCTGCATTGATGTTGTAACATGCCTCATCCATGGCCAGAAGGAGGGTGGCACGCTCATGGGGATGGCGATCAAAATCAAATCAAATTTTATTTGCCACATGCGCCGAATACAACAGGTGTAGACCTTACAGTGTAATGCTTACTTACAAGCCTTTAACCAACAATGCAGTTTAAGAAAAATACATTTTAAGTAAAAAATAGATGAGTAAAACATTTAAATAATTCAAAAGCAGCAGTAAAATAAAATAACAGTAGGGAGGCTATATACAGGGGGTACCGGTACAGAGTCAATGTGCGGGGGCACCGGTTAGTCGAGGTAATTGAGGTAATATGTGCATGTGGGTAGAGTTAAAGTGACTATGCATAGATAATAAACAGAGTAGCAGCGGCGTAAAAGTGGGGGTGGGGGGGCAATGCAAATAGTCTGGGTAGCCATTATTAGCTGTTCAGGAGTCTTACGGCTTGGGGGTAGAAGCTGTTAAGGAGCCTTTTGGACCTAGACTTGGCGCTCCGGTACCGCTTGCCTTCCGGTAGCAGAGAGAACAGTCTATGACTAGGGTGGATGGAGTCTTTGACAATTTTTAGGGCCTCCTCTGACACCGCCTGGTATAGAGGTCCTGGATGGCAGGAAGCTTGGCCCCAGTGATGTACTTGGCCGTACACACTACCCTCTGTAGTGCCTTGCAGTCGGAGGCCGAGCAGTTGCCATACCAGGCTGTGATGCAACCAGTCAGGATGCTCTCGATGGTGCCAAATCTTTTCAATCTCCTGAGGGGCAATAGGCTTTGTCATGCCCTCTTCACGACTGTCTTGGTGAGTTTGGACCATGATAGTTTGTTGGTGATGTGGACACCAAGGAACTTGAAACTCTCAACCTGTTCCACTACAGCCCGTCGATGAGAATGGGGGCGTGCTCAGTCCTCTTTTTTTTTCTTGTAGTCCACAATCATCTCCTTTGTCTTGATCAAGTTGAGGGAGAGGTTGTTATCCTGGCACCACACGGCCAGGTCTCCTCCCTATAGGCTGTCTCATCATTGTCAGTGATCAGGCCTACCACTGTTGTGTCGTTGGCAAACTTAATGATGGTGTTGGAGTCGTGCCTGGCCATGCAGTCATGGGTGAACAGGGAGTACAGGAGGGGACTGAGCACGCACCTCTGAGGGGCCCCCGTGTTGAGGATCAGCGTGGCAGATGTGTTGTTACCTACCATTACCACCTGGGGGCGGCCCATCAGGAAGTCCAGGATCCAGCTGCAGAGGGAGGTTTTTAGCCCCAGGGTCCTTAGCTTAGTGATGAGCTTTGAGGGCACTATGGTGTTGAACGCTGAGCTGTAGTCAATGAATAGCATTCTCACGTAAGTGTTCCTCTTGTCCAGGTGGGAAAGGGCAGTGTGGAGGTGCAATAGAGATTGCATCATCTGTGGATCTGTTGGGGCGGTATGCAAATTGGAGTGGGTCTAGTATTTCTGGGATAATGGTGTTGATGTGAGCCATGACCAGCCTTTCAAAGCACTTCATGGCTACAAACGTGAGTGCTACGGGTCGGTAGTCATTTAGGCAGGTTATCTTAGTGTTCTTGGGCACAGGGACTATGGTGGTCTGCTTGAAACATGTTGGTATTACAGACTCAGTCAGGGACATGTTGAAAATGTAAGTGAAGACACTTGCCAGTTGGTCAGCGCTTGCTCGGAGTACACGTCCTGGTAATCCGTCTGGCCCTGCGGCCTTGTAAATGTTGACCTGCTTAAAAGTCTTACTCACATCGGCTACGGAGAGCGTGATCACATAGTCATCCGGAACAGCTGATGTTCTCATGCATGCTTCAGTGTTGCTTGCCTCGAAGCGAGCATAGAAGTGATTTAGCTCGTCTGGTAGGCTTGTGTCACTGGGCAGCTCACGGCTGTGCATCCCTTTGTAGTCTGTAATAGTTTGCAAGCCCTGCCACATCCGACGAGCGGCGGAGCCGGTGTAGTACAATTCAATCTTAGTCCTGTATTGACTCTTTGCCTGTTTGATGGTTCGTCGGAGGGCATAGCGGGATTTCTTATAAGCGTCCGGGTTAGAGTCCCGCTTCTCGAAAGCGGCAGCTCTACCCTTTAGCTCAGTGCGGATGTTGCTTGTAATCCATGGTTTCTGGTTGGGGTATGTACGTACGGTCACTGTGGGGACGACATCATCGATGCACTTATTGATGAAGCCAGCGACTGATGTGGTGTACTCCTCAATGCCATCGGAAGAATCCCAGAACATATTCCAGTCTGTACTAGTGAAACAGTTCTGTAGCTTAGCATCTGTGTCATCTGACCACTTCCTTATTAATCGAGTTACTGGTGGTTCCTGCTTTAGTTTTTGCTTATAAGCAGGAATCAGGAGGATAGAATTATGGTCAGATTTGTGAAATGGAGGGGGAGGGATAGCTTTGCACGCATCTCTGTGTGTGGAGTAAAGGTGGTCTAGAGTTTTTTTTCCCTCTGGTTGCACATTTAAAATGCTGGTAGAAATGAGGTACAATGGATTTAAGTTTCCCTGCATTAAAGTCCCTGGCCACTATGAGCGCTGCCTCTGGATGAGCGTTTTCTTGTTTGCTTATGGCCTTATACAGCTCTTTGAGTGCAGTCTTAGTGCCAGCATCGGTTTGTGGTGGTAATTTGACAGCTAGGAAAAATATAGATGAAATCTCTCTTGGTAAATAGCGTGGTCTACAGCTTACATTACATTTACATTTACGTCATTTAGCAGACGCTCTTATCCAGAGCGACTTACAGTTAGTGCATACATTATTCTTTTTTATTTTCATACTGGCCCCCCGTGGGAATCGAACCCACAACCCTGGTGTTGCAAACGCCATGCTCTACCAACTGAGCTACCTCCCTGCCGGCCATTCCCTCCCCTACCCTGGACGACGCTGGGCCAATTGTGCGCCGCCCCATTGGTCTCCCGGTTGCGGCCGGCTACAGCAGAGCCTGGATTCAAACCAGGATCTCTAGTGGCACAGCTAGCACTGCGATGCGGTGCCTTAGAGATACGAGATACTCTACCTCAGGCGAGCAAAACCTAGACTTCCTTAATATTAGATTTCGTGCACCAGCCATTCTATCTATGTAGCGTATGTTATCCATGTTGTCGTTCAGCCACGACTCGGTGAAACATAAGATATTACAGTTTTTAATGTCCCGTTGGTAGGATATCCATGATCGTAGGTTGTCCATTTTGTTTTCCAATGATTGTACGTTGGCTAATAGTACTGATGAAAGAGGCAGATTACTCACTCGCCGTCGGATCCTTACAAGGCACCCCGACCTACGTCCACGATATCTCCGTCTCTTTCTCATGCGAATGACGGGGATTTGGGCCGGACACCTTCCACCTCCATGCTGAAAAGAAATCCTCAGTAGGGTTGAGGAATAGAGAGTATGGGGGCAGGTATAGTGTCACAAATGGGGGATGGGCCCGAAACATGCCTGACCCACCTCTGCATGGTGGAACCTAGCATTGTCCCACACAATGACATAGGTGACCCCTTCACCTTGACAGGCCTGCTCAATTTGATTGAAAAACACAATGAGGTGTGCAGCGTTGTAAGATCCAAGTAATGGCCGATCTCCTACCACACCATCTTCAGAGATAGCTGCGCACATGGAGATGTTTCCCCCACGTTGTCCAGGCACTTGGACGGTCGCCCGTTGGCTGATGAGGTTCCGCCCACGGAGCCGAGTTTTGGCCAGGTTGAAGCCCGCTTCATCAACAAAGATATACTTGTGATTGTTCACAGCAGCATCAAGCACCATCACCCTCTAAAAATATATTGTGATTAGTTATTTTTACAGTATAGTTCCAACATTATATTGTGAAGTAGCATGTGCATCAAATAGTAACAGTATAGCGCTGTACCTAAACATACTCGGCCCTCAGTTGTTTCACCCAGTCGTCGTTTCTCTCAAAAGGCACAAGGTAAATGTTTTTCATTGATACCTGGTGCCTCTTCAAAATGTGGCCGATTGTTGGTAGGCTGATGGATGCCACATTGGCAAAGGTGTCATCGTTCTCCTCAATGGCCTGCTTTATTTCAGACAGCCGTATGTCATTCCTGGCCCTCGCCATTTCCACCACTGCCCACTCCTACTGGTCGGTCAGCACACGGCCACCACCATTGGGTTTTCTGTCATTTCTGAGGATAGAACAGAGTATACTGTCAATAGATCATACTGTAAGAATATTGTAACGTTTTGTGAATTGACATGCATTACAATGTAATTTACTGTAAATGTAATGGTAAAGCATAGTGCATATCCTGCAGTCTTACCGGTTTTCTTGGCGAAATGTTCTCATGATCAAATTGGCAGTTGATCTTTTCAGATTGGGGTGAAATAATTTGGCAGCCTCTGCCATGGTAAGGCCTCTGTTTACCACACAGTCAATGACGATGGCCCGGACTTCATTAGATACAACAGTTCCCTGACGGGGCCCATGCCCACCTCTTTCATGGGGCCCATGCCCACCTCTTTGACCTCTTAAAGTTTGAAAAAAAAACGGCCTTTTTGATGATACGTTTTGAGTTATGTACTAAGAGTTGTGAAATTTTACCACATACTTGCGGAAATAGTACCAAAGCGATTAAAAAGCAAGTTTCCCAAACTCGGTCCACACACACACGTACGTGTGGACACAAACACACATTTGTTTTGTTATGATTTGATAATACTTTGGTTTGTAGCCAGCCTTATACAATTGTTGTATATGTTGTAAGGTTGTTTCAGTCTCAATAACAAGATACTGCTTTGGCTTCATAATAGTATTTATTAGCAGATTTATTTTTGGGCAAACAATGAAAGTGTACATTTTCATATTAAAAAAGCAGATACATACACTATGATACAACAGAATTTGTACCGCTAAACATTTAACAAAGATCTTAAAAATTCCCTAAAAATAAAATAATATTTATAACTTCTGATGAATTGACAAGACAAATTTCCATAGAACATTTACGTACATTTTAGGAAGACCCCACGTTATGGCTTTGGGCTGTAATGATCCTTCATTTTACTGACTGGAATGAGGCATTCATTTTCTATGGCAAAACTGCTGTTATTTAAAGCTTTATCACATGCAGGTATACAGTAGCTGGATCAGCTTAAATAAGGGCGGAGAGCATCTTATGTTCATTCTATGTCCATTAAACCCTCAACACCAATCAGATCCTCCATCTAACCAGCGGACTGCATTTAACATTATGTAATCATGGTACCATGTAATAACATATTGGTAAACATATTAATAACATTGATTAAAATGTAATGTTAGGTGCAGGACTTTTGTCTTACCATGTGACCTAACCAGGTCCTAGTTATAGGTTTTAGGCTGATGTTTTTTTGTGTGAAGACATATGATTACGAAAAAACTGCTAGTCCTACACTTCTTTATTTGTTTGGCCTTAAATGTTTAGAGATGAATTGAGGCGAGGTTATAGGACAGGTGAAGCCTCATGGTAGTATGTGGCTGTAAGGTCAAGGTCTTGAGGTGTGGAGGTGTTTGGACTAAGGCTTCAGTGAGCATCAGAACTCCTGATCAGGCTGTACTAAGGTCAGTTCAGTGGTGAAGGTGGCGAGGGACACGGGAGGTAGTGCAGTGGTGAGAGAGTCAGTTAGCCAATGCCCCAAAAGACCCCTAACCCCTATGCACTTGGGACCTGCAAATACTAAATAGTTACAGGCAATAGGGTGACAATTCCACCTAGTCTATCAGAGGGCAGGGTGGAGCTATTACCATATTGCTTAGGACTAGGGTCTGGAGAATGTATTGGTGAAGAGAAAACCCCTGGCCCTACTTATACCCATCAGATCCTTTCAGATCTATACAAGTGCCTAGGGGTGATTTTGGGACTGGGCCTGTGTCTCACTCTCCAGGCAGAGCTGGAGGTTGGTGGGACCAGGGAGACTCACTCAGGCTCATCTGTTGCCCCTAGAGCCGTTGTAGGCGTTGTAGGGTAGAGGGTAGACACTGGAGGCCTGGTTCATCCAGCCGTGGTCCCCTCCTCTCCTCTGGTTCTCCTGCTGCTGCTGCTCTATGTACTGGTTCAGCAGGGCTCCCACCTGCTCCTGGTCCTTAAAGGGACTGGGGCGGAAACTGGCCCGCAGCCATGCCCTGTACTGGAAACAAGACAGACAGAAAATACCATGTTCGATGGAATTAAGTAATTCAATTCAGTTCAGCTCAGCTCAATTTGTGTTCTATGGTCCTCCAAGGGTGGGATGTGAGAGCAGAGTGTGCTGGTATCAGAGGAGACTGTGTGGGTGAGAAGTTATTTTTCCATTGTGGTGTAGTTTACCACACTTTCTCTTGGTTTCTTTTCCTTCCCAGTAGATGGTGATAGATGTAGATAGAGGCAGCTACAATCTAAGCAATCTATCTCTAGATCAATCTCTGTGTGTGGTTGGCAAATGGACGGCAGACATTCCTGAAAACGAGGGACTTTCCTCAGCAGCTCAGAGAGCCATAAGAGGTCCAACAGCTGTGACCCTGTTGGGTCAGAAGTCTCTGACCACGGCAACTGTACAGAGAAAAAACACACTCACTTACTTTGGCTTTAACAACATTGCTTCTGGGCTTGATCCCAACTTGAGTTCTGTGCATGTAAATCATACATTGATGTCATTGCATTGGTAACTTGTGAAAATTTAAGTTACACATGCTGATCTCAAGACAAGATGTGACCTTCTGTGAGGAATGTTAGTATCATATCCTTGCACAGACAATGTCCTCTAAAATGGCCCAGTGTCTGTGTTTTCTGGGTTTAGCGGTACACAGGGATTAGTCCTGGTTAGAGGGCCTCGGGGAGGCAGCAGGGGTTGGGTGGGAAACCCCTGGCAGAAGTCCCAGGTCTTTAGCCCAGCGGTCAGTGGGCTTACATAGGGACCAGTGAGAGCTGAGGAGGGGGTGGGGAGAGCTAGCTCTGAATCAGAGCTTTAACAGGAATCTGCCTCCACTTCCGTCACTCCTCCTCTGACATTCCTGCTCACACAGTAGGTACGGGGCTCTCAAGCACAAACAGATCTAGGGCCAGCCTAGATTGTAGTGACTGTTCAAGTGATGTCACCCAATTCCATTGAAGCATGTAGAAAAATACACTTTACACAAGAAATTGTATTTGACCAATATTGTTTTTTATTCCTTTTATTAATGTGTTCTATTTCTATGTCAGTCCTGGTGATTCTGTAAGTGTGACACACACTACGTTAATTGAACATTACCCAGCCCTCCTTTTATCAGAGTGGTACCACAGCCTGTGGGACATGCTCCATCTTGCCCTTCCAGTAAAGCGCTAACCATTTAGGTCAACAAGTCCAACAGAGCATCCAGATTTGCGGTTTCTGGAGGGAATCCAGGAAATAACCATCTAATAATTTGTTGTGTAACACCATATACTTTGCGAAATAGGACGAACTGAAAGTGTCTCTGAAAGTAATATTTGGAATTATGTTCAAAAGGATTCACTGTTTTGTGCATTTCAGTAACGCAATATTAATACAAAGAGGGAACTGTGGATTATAAGGAGACAAATAAAATGTTCACACTAGTGTGAGCCTAATGAACCTAACCATTCAGTTTCTTTTCGATTCAGTTGTCACATTCTTTTGGCACCTGTGTTTTCACTAATATAGGTTATGCAGTTTAGATATGTTCCACACCACTGGACCTACAGTATAGACATCATTTATAAACATTTTGGAAATGCAGTGAGAGATCAAAACAACCACACAGTTCGACATATTATTGTTCTGACATGAACATTGCTACCCTTCACAGAACACAACAAACATGGATGTCATTTGAAGACCGGCCGAGTATAGAAAGAGAAGTGCAGTTTAAGTTATTTTGGGTCAGACTTCCACACAGGACAGAGGGATTGATCAGTGTAGTTCTCACGCTTGCTATGGGAAGACATGGCTGACATTTACAACAATGGAACAGCACATCACATGCTTCTGGTAGACATGTCTTGGATGGAGTGGTGGGTGGCTACTAGTTTCAATGCATAGCCACCAATGTAATAGTTCAACAAAATATTGTAAGGTGTACTTATTTGGGGATTTACTTATAAATAACCTATACACGACTGTAATAGATTATAGGTAAACAAACTAGTGGTACATTATTTACATTAGATGGGTAATCATGATATACAGTATAATTGTAATGTTATATACAAAATAGTGTTACAGACTTCCTATCATAAATTCAGGAGTTCCAGATGAACCAAGAAAGTTCATCTGGTAATAGAGAAGAGTTGTGTTCAGGTGTGTCGCAGTGACGTATGTTTCCTCCCACACAACCGTCAGGTGTCACAGCGACTCCCACACATTACCACCATCCATAACCAGCCATACAACATACTCAAACCTCTTTACAAGAAATGCACTGTGTTACAAAAATACACACCAAGGAAGGTACAATGAACAGTTAGACAACACATGATAAGGACAGACGGGGGACTTGAATCCCAAACCCAGCTTTGAGTCAGACTCTCCACCATCCCTTTACCAGTTTTCACATCCGGATCATCAATTCATGAGAAAAGGATTACTCAAAATTGGAACAAATGATGTCCATTTCAGTTTTGTTTGCTTGAAAACGTCTCTCTGCTTTGAATCCATTCAAAGTAAGTCAAAGTCAAAACTGAGGCACAGTGACCTGGACACAACCCCTAAGACACTATCACACTGAACCTTAACTTACACTCAACAAAACACCCATTTTAAGTAAAGTCAACTTCTACGTAATAATGCATTTATAATCATTTTTAACAACAGACATACTAACTTAGTTGTATCAGTGTCGTGAAATGAAAAAAAGATACAATTGATCACCAACCCTATATACAGTATAACACTATAGATCAAACTATTGGGATGACAAGAGCAATTTCTCTCTAAGACACAGTCATGGGAAAAGCATGAAGAAAGAAATCCCATTTCCCCTTTGACCCTCAAAATCACTGGCAAATCACCCAAACAATAAGAAAATAACAAATATTTTTTTATTCTTTGGTGAAGACATGTTGCAAGCCTCTGACAGTAATTACAGTCACGTGATGGCCAGTAGCAGGCTAATGCAATTTCAGCAAGCCCCTCCAGTTCCCCTTCTGTATACTACAAACACGTACTGAGTACCACTGGCTGGGTGCATCTCACCAGCTAGAGACTCAAAGCCCTTCTCAGCCACCTCCATGCACAGCTCTCTTTGCAGCATGGTCTAGAAACGTTTGTGTGTGTGTGTGTGCGCGTGCGTGTGCATGTCACACATCTTTTCACAGGTATGAAGTCTGATGTATGTGGAAATAGCTGCCCCATAACAGGAAAGCCATTTTCTCACCCCACTACATCTTGAATGTGTGAATAATATGCAGATGGCTATAAATAAACTGACAACACAGACACTCACTTTGAAACCAGCAAACACTTTAGTGTAGGTCTAGTGAAATGAGAGTGGAGGAGGGTGAAGTCACGGTTAATATGCATGATAATGGCACTTCTAATTAAATAACTTATGTATTTCTGGTGGCCCAGACGAAAGTCACATAGAAACAGTTTACACAGGATCTTGTTGTCTTCTGTTGGCCTAAATACATTGAGGGTTCATAAACCACCTCAGGCATAACAGCAAGTCCTGACAAAGCCATCAGCCATCACAGAGATCATCTCCCAGATGACCAATGGGCAGCATGATGAGTTTAGGATGATCCCTGGTATGTCATATAAAGTTGAGACAGGCAACCAGGAAGGATGAGCTCCAGGTTTACTGTCAGAGACCCACCTCCATCCACAGAAGTGAAAGTAAACCAAAAGTATGAACCTGACAGGGCAGGAGTGGCATGGCCTTGTAAAATACAGTTGCATCATTAACTGATGGCAGCTGGATGATGACACATTCCTGTGACTCTGTACTTTGAGTGGGAGTAAGCTAACAGTTTGGCTTCCGAGTGGGTGTTAGAGAAAAGGTGGGCCTTAACCGGCATTCTTCTTACTCATTGAAATTGTTTACCGTTGATAGGCCTGAACTATGCAAGTCTAAATATTACGCCTGAGCTGTGTTACATGGTGTTTTTTTGCCCCCGAGTAATTGAATTGCGGGAAGCTGTGCCATTAAACCCCTACAACTCATCCAGAACGCCGCAGCCCGTCTGGTGTTCAACCTTCCCAAGTTCTCTCACGTCACCCCGCTCCTCCGCACACTCCACTGGCTTCCAGTTGAAGCTTGCATCTGCTACAAGACCATGGTGCTTGCCTACGGAGTTGTGAGGGGAACGGCACCTCCGTACCTTCAGGCTCTGATCAGTCCCTATACCCAAACGAGGGCATTGCGTTCATTCACCACCTCTGGCCTGCTGGCTACGCTACCTCTGCGGAAGCACAGTTCCCGCTCAGCCCAGTCAAAACTGTTCGCTGCTCTGGCACCCCAATGGTGGAACAAGCTCCCTCATGACGCCAGGACAGCGGAGTCACTCACCACCTTCCGGAGACACTTGAAACCCCACCTCTTTAAGGAATACCTGGGATAGGATAAAGTAATCCTTCTACACCCCCTTACCCCACCCCCCCAATAAAATAATAATTGTAAAGTGGTTGTCCCACTGGCTATCATAAGGTGAATGCACCAATTTGTAAGTCGCTCTGGATAAGAGCGTCTGCTAAATGACGAAAATGTAAAATAATAATAATAATTTGGGGGGTGCTTATATTTGTCCTGTTTTTTTTTTTGCATATCCCAACTCCCCCTGAGACACCCGCAGGGTGTGGGCGTCATGGCCAGGGTCGCCATTGTACAGCGTACCTGGAGCATTAAGGGTTAAGTGCCTTGCTCAAGGGCACAGCGACTATATTTTTTTGGTTAGAGGACATCATTATGTTATCTATACAGGGTGTGTGTGTATTGTGTGTTTTAATGTGTGTGTACCTACCTCTGTGACTTGGTTCATCTGGTACTCCTGTAGTTGCTGTTGGAAGCCATAGTTCGGGCCTACGAAGGAACGCACAGCCTTGACAGCCGACAGACACTCCTCCCAGCTGTAGGTGGTGACGGTCATCAGGTAGGCCACCACCATGGTAGTGCTACGGGACACACCAGCCAGGCTGCATTATGGGACAGGGACAGGGAGAGCACAGTCAGGAGTGGTCAGGTACGGTCAACAGAAAGTTAGCGGTTTATGGTTAGGTGGTGTACGTACCAGTGCACCAGACAGGCCCCTCCATTTAGACGACATTCATGGATGAACCTGATGCTCTCTTTGAAATGCTGTGACCTGCAAAGACAAAAATACATGACCTTATAAGTACAAGTACAGAATAAACAGTGTAGTGTAAAAAGTGTATCACTGATCATATCAGGATGTGGATTGTCTTATCATACAGTGAGGGAAAAAAGTATTTGATCCCCTGCTGATTTTGTACGTTTGCCCACTGACAAAGAAATGATCAGCCTATAATTTTAATGGTAGGTTTATTTGAACAGTGAGAGACAGAATAACAACAACAAAAATCCAGAGAAACGCATGTCAGAAATGTTATAAATTGATTTGCATTTTAATGAGGGAAATAAGTATTTGACCCCCTCTCAATCAGAAAGATTTCTGGCTCCCAGGTGTCTTTTATACAGGTAAGGAGCTGAGATTAGGAGCACACTCTTAAAGGGAGTGCTCCTAATCTCGGTTTGTTACCTGTTTAAAAGACACCTGTCCACAGAAGCAATCAGATTCCAAACTCCACCATGGCCAAGACCAAAGAGCTCTCCAAGGATGTCAGGGACAAGATTGTAAACCTACACAAGGCTAGAATGGGCTACAAGACCATCGCCAAGCAGCTTGGTGAGAAGGTGACAACAGTTGGTGCGATTATTCGCAAATGGAAGAAACACAAAAGAACTGGAGAACATTCTTTTGGAGAGACTGGAAACCCAAATTGGTCTACACGGACAAGTTCTGGCCTGGTTTAGATCTTACCTGTCGGAAAGATATCAGTTTGTCTCTGTGAATGGTCTGTCCTCCGACAAATCAACTGTACATTTCGGTGTTCCTCAAGGTTCCGTTTTAGGACCACTATTGTTTTCACTATATATTTTACCTCTTGGGGATGTTATTCGAAAACATAATGTTAACTTTCACTGCTATGCGGATGACACACAGCTGTACATTTCAATGAAACATGGTGAAGCCCCCAAAATTGCCCTCGCTAGAAGCCTGTGTTTCAGACATAAGGAAGTGGATGGCTGAAAACTTTTTACTTTTAAACTCGGACAAAACAGAGATGCTTGTTCTAGGTCCCAAGAAACAAAGAGATCTTCTGTTAAATCTGACAATTCATCTTGATGGTTGTAAAGTCGTCTCAAATAAAACTGTGAAGGACCTCAAGCGTTACTCTTGACCCTGATCTCTCTTTTGACGAACATATCAAGACTGTTTCAAGGACAGCTTTTTTCCATCTACGTAACATTGCAAAAATCAGAAATTTTCTGTCCAAAAATGATGCAGAAAAATTAATCCATGCATTTGTTACTTCTAGGTTAGACTACTGCAATGCTCTATTTTCCGGCTACCGGATAAAGCACTAAATAAACTTCAGTTAGTGCTAAATACGGCTGCTAGAATCCTGACTAGAACCAAGAAATTTGATCATATTACTCCAGTGCTAGCTTCCCTACACTGGCTTCCTGTTAAGGCAAGGGCTGATTTCAAGGTTTTACTGTTAACCTATAAAGCGTTACATGGGCTTGCTCCTACCTATCTTTCCGAGTTGGTCCTGCCGTACATATCAATACGTACGCTACGGTCACAAGACGCAGGCCTCCTAATTGTCCCTAGAATTTCTAAGCAAACAGCGGGAGGCAGGGCTTTCTCCTATAGATCTCCATTTTTATGGAACAGTCTGCCTACCCATGTGAGAGACGCAGACTCGGTCTCAACCTTTAAGTCTTTACTGAAGACTTATCTCTTCAGTAGGTCATATGATTGAGTGTAGTCTGGCCCAGGAGTGTGAAGGTGAACGGAAAGGCTCTGGAGCAACGAACAGCCCTTGCTGTCTCTGCCGGGCCGGTTCCCCTCTCCACTGGGGTTCTCTGCCTCTAACCCTGTTGCAGGGGCTGAGTCACTGGCTTGCTGGTGCTCTTTCATGCCGTCCCTGGGAGGGGTGCGTCACTTGAGTGGGTTGAGTTACTGACGTGATCTTCCTGTCTGGGTTGGCGCCCCCCTTGGTTTGTGCTGTGGTGGAGACCTCTGTGGGCTATACTCGGCCTTGTCTCAGGATTGTAAGTTGGTGGTTGAGGATATCCCTCTAGTGGTGCGGGGGCTGTGCTTTGGCAGAGTGGGTGGGGTTATATCCTTCCTGTTTGGCCCTGTCCGGGGTTTCTTCGGATGGGGCCACAGTGTCTCGGACCGCTCCTGTCTCAGCCTCCCAGTATTTATGCTGCAGTAGTTTATGTGTCGGGGGGCTGGGGTTAGTTGGTTATACCTGGAGTACTTCTCCTGTCTTATCCAGTGTCCTGTGTGAATTTAAGTATGCTCTCTCTAATTCTCTCGTTCTCTCTTTCTCTCTGAGAACCTGAGCCCTAGGACCATACGTCAGGACTACCGGGCATGATGACACCTTGCTGTCCCCAGTCCGCCTGGCCTTGCTGCTATTCCAGTTTCAACTGTTCTGCCTGCGGTTACGAAACCCCTACCTGTCCCAGACCTGCTGTTTTCAACTCTTAATGATCGGCTATGAAAAGCCAACTGAGAGACCTGAGCACCTAGGACCATACGTCGGGACTACCGGCCGTGGTGACTCCTTGCTGTCCCCAGTCCGCCTGGCCTTGCTGCTATTCCAGTTTCAACTGTTCTGCCTGCGGTTATGGAACCCCTACCTGTCCCAGACCTGCTGTTTTCAACTCTTAATGATCGAAGCTATGAAAAGCCAACTGAGATTTATTCCTGATTATTATTTGACCATGCTTGTCACTTATGAACATTTTTGAACATCTTGGCATGGTTCTGTTATAATCTTCACCCGGCACAGCCAGAAGAGGACTGGCCACCCCTCATAGCCTGGTTCCTCTCTAGGTTTCTTCCTAGGTTTTCGCCTTTCTAGGGAGTTTTTCCTAGCCACCGTGCTTCTACACCTGCATTACTAGCTGTTTGGGGTTTTAGGCTGGGTTTCTGTACAGCACTTCGAGATATTAGCTGATGTAAGAAGGGCTATATAAAATAAAATTGAAATTGATTGAACTGTCAATCTCCCTCTGCCTTGGGCTCCATGCAAGATCTCACCTCGTGGAGTTGCAATGATCATGAGAACGGTGAGGAATCAGCCCAGAACTACATGGGAGGATCTTGTCAATGATCTCAAGGCAGCTGGGACTATAGTCACCAAGAAAACAATTGGTAACACACTATGCCGTGAAGGACTGAAATCCTGCAGCGCCCGCAAGGTCCCCCTGCTCAAGAAAGCACATATACAGGCCCGTCTGAAGTTTGCCAATGAACATCTGAATGATTCAGAGGAGAACTGGGTGAAAGTGTTGTGGTCAGATGAGACCAAAATGGAGCTCTTTGGCATCAACTCAACTCGCCGTGTTTGGAGGAGGAGGAATGCTGCCTATGACCCCAAGAACACCATCCCCACCGTCAAACATGGAGGTGGAAACATTATGCTTTGGGGGTGTTTTTCTGCTAAGGGGACAGGACAACTTCACCGCATCAAAGGGACGATGAACGGGGCCATGTCCCGTCAACTCTTGGGTGAGAACCTCCTTCCCTCAGCCAGGGCATTGAAAATGGGTCGTGGATGGCTATTCCAGCATGACAATGACTCAAAACACACGGCCAAGGCAACAAAGGAGTGGCTCAAGAAGAAGCACATTAAGGTCCTGAAGTGGCCTAGCCAGTCTCCAGACCTTAATCCCATAGAAAATCTGTGGAGGGAGCTTAGGGTTTGAGTTGCCAAACGTCAGCCTCAAAACCATAATGACTTGGAGAAGATCTGCAAAGAGGAGTGGGACAAAATCCCTCCTGAGATGTGTGCAAACCTGGTGGCCAACTACAAGAAACGTCTGACCTCTGTGATTGCCAACAAGGGTTTTGCCACCAAGTACTAAGTCATGTTTTGCAGAGGGGTCAAATACTTATTTCCCTCATTAAAATGCAAATCAATTTATAACATTTTTGACATGCGATTTTCTGGATTTTTTTGTTGTTATTCTGTCTCTCACTGTTCAACTAAACCTACCATTAAAATTATAGACTGATAATTTCTTTGTCAGTGGGCAAACGTACAAAATCAGCAGGGGATCAAATACTTTTTTCCCTCACTGTAGGTGAGACTAAGGCTGATAAGGTGACCATATTACCGCCACACCCGCAGTCACGAGTCATGACGGCAATCAAATTCCACGTGACCGTTTAGTAATAATAATAATAATAATAATAATAATAATATGCCATTTAGCAGACGCTTTTATCCAAAGCGACTTACAGTCATGCGTACATACATTTTTTTTTTGGTGTATGGGTGGGGATCGAACCCACTACCTTGGCGTTACAAGCACCGTGCTCTACCAGGTGAGCTACAGAGGACCACGAAATTAGGCGGTAATTAGGCTTCTCCAAGCTCTGATGCTGCTGATGGTCATTAGTAGCCTACCAAACTTGCTAACTGCCTGGTACTCAGCACTCTATTGTCCCTCTAATCAATCTGACATAAATGAAAATGTAGAAAAAAAATCTAATCAAACACTTCATGAGAGCCCATGAGCTTATGTTGCACAACATTTCTATAGGCTATGCAATTGCATGAGAAAACAGAGTGATGGCTCTATTAAAAAGAGGCGGATCCCATCAGCTTTCTATATGCTAGTCTTACTATATTTATTTATCAAATTTCCTAATATTAAGCACATTGCCTCTCTTTACAACAGGAGTATAGCCTACCTGGCTGGCATGAAAATGAATCACATGAATAGCGTCCTCCATTCGCTGTTTAAGTGCAGAGATTCCTCCTTTTTTTCTAGACAGGTGCATGATAAATCAAAACAAATTTCACACAGATATTATTTAGTATATGTAAAGACAAGATTAAATCAAGAATAGTCTGATGGGTGACAATATTAGCCTATCACTTGTGAATTATATATTATCACTTGTGAATGATGCACAGCTTAAGGCAAGAAACAGCACATGCCTTTTTTTGCGACTTTTTCTAATCATAGTCGCACACCTCATGTAGCCTAGCCCATAGGCCTACAGTGGGGGGAAAAAGTATTTAGTCAGCCACCAATTGTGCAAGTTCTCCCACTTAAAAAGATGAGAGAGGCCTGTAATTTTCATCATAGGTACACGTCAACTATGACAGACAAATTGAGAACAAAAATCTAGAAAATCACATTGTAGGATTTTTAATGTATTTATTTGCAAATTATGGTGGAAAATAAGTATTTGGTCAATAACAAAAGTTTCTCAATACTTTGTTATATACCCTTTGTTGGCAATGACACAGGTCAAACGTTTTCTGTAAGTCTTCACAAGGTTTTCACACACTGTTGCTGGTATTTTGGCCCATTCCTCCATGCAGATCTCCTCTAGAGCAGTGATGTTTTGGGGCTGTCGCTGGGCAACCCGGACTTTCAACTCCCTCCAAAGATTTTCTATGGGGTTGAGATCTGGAGACTGGTTAGGCCACTCCAGGACCTTGAAATGCTTCTTACGAAGCCACTCCTTCGTTGCCCGGGCAGTGTGTTTGGGATCATTGTCATGCTGAAAGACCCAGCCACGTTTCATCTTCAATGCCCTTGCTGATGGAAGGAGGTTTTCACTCAAAATCTCACGATACATGGCCCCATTCATTCTTTCCTTTACACGGATCAGTCGTCCTGGTCCCTTTGCAGAAAAACAGCCCCAAAGCGTGATGTTTCCACCCCCATGCTTCACAGTAGGTATGGTGTTCTTTGGATGCAACTCAGCATTCTTTGTCCTCCAAACACGACGAGTTGAGTTTTTACCAAAAAGTTCAATTTTGGTTTCATCTGACCATATGACATTCTCCCAATCCTCTTCTGGATCATCCAAATGCACTCTAGCAAACTTCAGACGGGCCTGGACATGTACTGGCTTAAGCAGGGGGACACGTCTGGCACTGCAGGATTTGAGTCCCTGGCGGCGTAGTGTGTTACTGATGGTAGGCTTTGTTACTTTGGTCCCAGCTCTCTGCAGGTCATTCACTAGGTCCCCCGTGTGGTTCTGGGATTTTTGCTCACCGTTCTTGTGATCATTTTGACCCCACGGGGTGAGATCTTGCGTGGAGCCCCAGATCGAGGGAGATTATCAGTGGTCTTGTATGTCTTCCATTTCCTAATAATTGCTCCCACAGTTGATTTCTTCAAACCAAGCAGCTTACCTATTGCAGATTCAGTCTTCCCAGCCTGGTGCAGGTCTACAATTTTGTTTCTGGTGTCCTTTGACAGCTCTTTGGTCTTGGCCATAGTGGAGTTTGGAGTGTGACTGTTTGAGGTTGTGGACAGGTGTCTTTTATACTGATAACAAGTTCAAACAGGTGCCATTAATACAGGTAACGAGTGGAGGACAGAGGAGCCTCTTAAAGAAGAAGTTACAGGTCTGTGAGAGCCAGAAATCTTGCTTGTTTGTAGGTGACCAAATACTTATTTTCCACCATAATTTGCAAATAAATTCATTAAAAATCCTACAATGTGATTTTCTGGATTTTTTTTCTCCATTTGTCTGTCATAGTTGACGTGTACCTATGATGAAAATTACAGGCCTCTCTCATCTTTTTAAGTGGGAGAACTTGCACAATTGGTGGCTGACTAAATACTTTTTTCCCCCACTGTATATGTTTTGATAAGGTTTGTATCACAACCAAAGTGGCCAAATAACTTTAAAATTAAGCACATTAATCCGCTTTACAACGGGTCTAACTGGAATACATATGCTGCGCGGGAGTTTCAAGTTTGGGGAAGATAATCTTCACCATAAAAATGCACCTTTATAATAAAAGCATTACATTCATAATTGCATTTGCAGTCACTTTTGAAAATGGTGTTTTCCTGCTAATGGAACATTCACGCTTATAGCTTACTGCCGTGTGCGCATTGCTGCACTTATAATGTGAAGAAATAGCCTAATAGTTTATCAACATTTTAAGCTAAACGTTCTCATCTGTTGCATCAGGCTCATTGCTTAAAAAAGGTTTTTTGATGCTAGTGGTTGTATTAATTTGGGATCTATCGCATCCCACAACTGTCCCAGACTATGTTTCAAATATTTATTGCTCTCACAGAATAGAATAGGTAAACCTTTGTACTATGGGGGATAGTAGATTGACATAGGCTAGTGCTTTTTCGGTTCGTTTGGCCTACTCATCTTGTTTGATGACAAAAAGTCAAAAGTTTGGACACAGCTACTCATTCAAGGGTTTTTCTTTATTTGTCTTTTAACAAGATGAGGGCAAGTTAAGATTATGACATTGTGTTACTATTTAGCAATGCGAGTAGGAGTTAGACCAGACAACAAAGGACAAGGAGAACTGTCTACAGACAACTGAGAAACCAAGATAAAGAGGCCTCCCAATGTAGGGAGGAGAGAAACCGTTAGGCTTGGAAGAGAGTATGAAATATGTTGCAGGATATTGTGAGGACGGCGATAACTAAGGAATGCAGCCTGCCCGAGCAGGGAGTAGATAATGATAAGAACATGTGTGTGTGTATGTATGTGTGTGTATGTATGTGTGTGTGTGTGTGTGTGTGTGTGTGTGTGTGTGTGTGTGTGTGTGTGTGTGTGTGTGACCTGATGGTCAGGAGAGCAGAGGAAAACATGAGCTAAACCCGCATGGCTACCACAGCATTCTGCAGCGATACGCCATCCCATCTGGTTTGGGCTTAGTGGGACTATCATTTGTTTTTCAACAAGACAATGACCCAACACACCTCCAGGCTGTGTAAGGGCTATTTTACCAAGAAGGAGAGTGATGGAGTGCTGCATCAGATGACCTGGCCTCCACAATCCCCCAACCTCAACCAAATTATGATCCCTTAACTATGATCCCTTATTGAGATGGTTTGGGATGAGTCGGTGCGCAGAGTGAAGGAAAGGCAGCCAACAAGTGCTCAGTATATGTGGGAACTCCTTCAAGACTGTTGGAAAAGCATTCCAGGTGAAGCTGGTTGAGAGAATGCCAAGAGTGTGCATATCTGTCATCAAGGCAAAGGGTGGCTACTTGAAGAATCTCAAATCTCAAATATATTTTGATTTGTTTAATACTTTTTTGGTTACTACATGATTCCATAAGTGTTATTTCATAGTTTTGATGTCTTCACTATTATTCTACAATGTAAAAAATAGTAAAAATAAAGAAAAACCCTTGAATGAGTAGGTGTGTCCAAACCTTTGACTGGTACCGTAGCCTTTGAGAAAGACCCAATCACGTGATGGAGAGCCATGTGATTGAGAGGTGCTTCAGAGCGTGCAGCCAGGAGAAGGGAATTATAACTATTATATTCAGACCAAGGGCAAAACGGCCACTGGCCGAAAATACATGGATTTTTTTAGGGGGCATTACAGCCACACAAAGGGGATGCCGCTGGGAAATTTGAGGCATTATCAAGTGCTTGTGAAATTGTGAATGAGAGACTGATGAAGTGTGTACAGACTGCGCAAAAAAAAAAAACAGCGCTCATGCCTTTCATGCAACTTTTTTCAAATCATCATTAGAGTCCCATCATGCAGCCTTATAATGTATTAAAAATCAAAACATATAGCCCAACATTTGTATCACAACTAAAGTTACATAAATAACTCTAAATTAAGCATACAGGAGTACCTGTTTCTTTGTTAACCGCTCAACACAAAATAGCCGCATATGCACACTCCCTCAAATCGTTTGGAGAAAATATCCTTTCTATTTTATTCAGCTATGTTCAATTGTATTCTTCATACTATAAAATAATATAAAAAATGCCACGGAATTCTAAGCAAATCTTGTCTACTAAATGAACTAGTGTAGCCCACAGCAATATGGCATAGACATATCAGGGCCTAACATAAGGACAACTAAGAGTATGCTATTCTGTTCTTCTGAAATAGACTACATTTTCTTCATATCATGTTTCTTTAGACCTGTCTAAAATAAATAATGGATTTATTGTGATGGTGTAGGCTATATTACATGGATTTATTAGACTTTTTTTAAATGTAGATGTTCCAAAAGTCTGCATCAGTGGCTTGTAGGCTATGTGTGGAAGCCAGGAGAAGCTCAAATATGTTTATGTTAATTAACAGTCAATTACCGTGGGACCGGCAGTAATTTGCTTGACAATCACCGGCTGACAAAATGTAATGACCGCCACAGCCCTAGTTGAGACCAGATCTATAAATATATAAATAGATTTCAGGTCAGATTTTATGGGATATGAGAAAGAACTGGAAGAAGTGAAACTAAGGTGTAAAAGTCATCTGGATTCCATCTCTGCACAGCACAAGTTCCTTCAATCCGTTTAATCTCAGTCATGATGTCCAGATAGATACCTGTCCTGTCTGATACCCAAGTAACCATGTATCTGTGTCCAATCATCACATCACTGGGATGTCCCAGGGCAAATTTGACAGTTTAGTCATATAGCAGATGCTCTAATCCAGAGCGACTTACATTAGTGCATTCATCTTAAGATAGCTACTGTAGGTGAGACAACAACATATCACAATCGTAGCAAGTACATTTTCCCTCAACAAAGTAGTTATCAGCAAAGTCAGTGCTAGTAGGAAAAGACGCACAACGATGTTATGGAGGGGGAAGGAATGGGTAGCTTACTCTCGAGGTGGTGGTGGAAGTGATCTCCCCTATACAGTTGTCTTGTTTAGTAGCACTCTCCACTGGACACTACTAGGAGAACCTAGAAGTATTTTCTACTCAACTTTCATTGTCATCCAAGAAAGTCATAATATCTCTCTCACAATCCGTTGGTTTGTCAATTCATGCACCTTTTTTGGACTGTGAGGTAATGAGAGTATAGGGGACTCCTATACTGCTTCCCTCCCGGACATTACAACCACTATCATTCCATCTTTAGAGATCATCTTTTCATGTAGATCAATACAGCATACCCCAACTTACGTTCTCCCTCCGTCTACTCTATACTGTGACTTGATCCGTGTTTTGGTGTTGGTGTATGACTACCACTCCAAACACTATTGGAAATAGTAGTGAAGCATTGTGCAATAGGAGAGTCATATGGTGGGGAGGATTGTCCTCTAACAGCAAAGGCTGCTTGGTTACCCAATCCACTCAACAGACAGGGGCTAAAATAGATGGATTGCATGTTCCCTCCTCACTTGGAGCCAAACTCTTGCTGAAAGATGTCTCCTCAGCACTTTTCTAATTCTTTCTGGTCCAGCGGTTTCCGGCTATCTTGTTAAATGTGCAGAAATGTATTATGTGGTGATTATTTGGTGTTTTGAAAGGCTGAACTCCAAATGAAAACAAAAATAATTAGGATCTTACACTGAGTTTACAAAACATTAAAAACACCTGCTCTTTCCATGACATAGACTGACCAGGTGAATCCAGGTGAAAGGTATGATCCCTTATTGATGTCACCTGTTAAATCCACTTCAATCAGTGTCGATGAAGGGGAGGAGACAGGTTAAATAATACTTTTTAAGCCTTGAGACAATTGAGACATGGATTGTGTATGTGTGCAATGGGTGAATGGGCAAGACAACATATTTAAGTGCCTTTGAAATGGGTATGGTAGTAGGTGCCAGGTGCACCGGTTTGTGTCAAGAACTGCAACGATGCTGGGTTTTTCACGCTCAACAGTTTCTCGTGTGTATCAAGAATGGTCCACCACCCAAAGGACATTCAGCCAACTTGACACAACTGTGGGAATCATTGGAGTCAACATGGGCCAGCATCCCTGTGGAACGCTTTCGACACCTTGTAACGTCCATGCCCCAACGAATTGAGGCTGTTCTTAGGGAAAAAGGACCGGGGGTGGGTGCAACTCAATATTAAGAAGGTGTTCCTAATGTTTGGTACACTCAGTGTATATTCACAAATGAAGGACAGCGGCAAACTGTATGGTACTTTCAAAATACAGTTTATGGCTGTCTCCAAACAAAGACTCTGTGGTGCTTTAGTTTTGTGATATCTGGTAACTGAATATATAGGACATGTCCACCTGATTCTAATTCTTGGTTCTTGAGTGTTTAATAAAACAACATGAAGTGGGGGTCAGGTCAGCATCCTACCACAATAATTTGACACACTCTCAGAGACTCATCAGGAGCTCACAGATAGAGGCCCCCAGTCCTAGCCCCTAGAGTACCCTAGCCATGTCAGTCTGGCCTGGTCTCTAGGAGCGGGGGACAGGGGGACGTGATGAAACATGAGGGGCAACCGTTAGTCCTGTTTTCCCAGCCTAGGGATTGTGACAGAGGGACTATAATAGGCCTGGTGACCGAGGCACAGCAGGATGTCACAGCAAGGCTTCCTTCCTGCTGCCTGCAGACCAGTTTGTTGCGACATGGGGGTCAGAGGCCCCCCAACCCAACAACAACATCCCGTCCTCCGCAACCTCCAACCAACCACCCTCATCATTATCATCTCTCGCCTTCTTATTTTCCTCTGAGAAGACAAGTGATTGAAAGGCTGACTGGGTTATGATCTGCTTGCGGGAGGTTTAAAAAAAAGACTTACTAGTCGCCAAAATTACGGAGCATGTCTTTAACACTAGTGTCTGTCTGTCTTTCTGACTGACTGGCAGACAGGGTGTTTCTGTCCAGGTATGAAAAGCAGGGTAGGACATTCTACCCTGGTAGTTATCCTTACTGCGCTACACAGCGTGCTACAATACTAATGTAATGAGCAGTAATTAATGTGGACAGAGGACACAGAACAAACTCAACAGATGGTGCAGGTCATAGGTACCAGATGACAGCTTTGCACACTCTTGGCATTCTCTCAACCAGCTTCATGAGGTAGTCACCTGGAATGCATTTCAATTAACAGGTGTGCCTTCTTAAAAGTTAATTTGTGGAATTTATTTCCTTCTTAATGCGTTTGAGCCAATCAGTTGTGTTGTGACAATGTAGTGATGGTATCCAGAAGATAGCCCTATTTGGTAAAAGACCAAGTCCATATTATGGCAAGAACAGCTCAAATAAGCAAAGAGAAATGGCAGTCAATCATTACATTAAGACATGAAGGTCAGTCAATACGGAAAAGACTTGCTTGGGCCAAGAAACACGAGCAATGGACATTGGACCGGTGGAAATCTGTCCTTTGGTCTGATGAGTCCAAATTTGAGATTTTTGGTTCCAACTGCAGTGTCTTTGTGAAACGCAGAATAGGTGATCGGATGATCTCTGCATGTGTGGTTCCCATGTGAAGCATGGAGGAGGAGGTGTGATGGTGTGGGGGTGCTTTGCTGGTGACACTGTCAGTGATTTATTTAGAATTCAAGGCACACTTAACCAGCATGGCTACCACATCATTCTGCAGCCATACGCCATCCCATCTGGTTTGCGCTTAGTGGGACTATCATTTGTTTTTCAACAGGACAATGACCAAACACACCTCCAGGCTGCGTAAGGGCTATTTGACCAAGAAGGAGAGTGATGGAGTGCTGCATCAGATGACCTGGCCTCCACAATCAACCGACCTCAATCAAATTGAGATGGTTTGGGATGAGTTGGACCGCACAGTGAAGAAAAAGCAGCCAACAAGTGCTCAGCATATGTGGGAACTCCTTCAAGACTGTTGGAAAAGTACTGTATGTCCGAGCTTACCTCTTTCAGGAAATAAATCCAATGCAGTACTAGCCTTATATTTAGCTAATAAATGATGGGTTATGTATAAGCTTCTAACTTATAGCCTCTGTCTCTTGCGCAATACACACCTTATGAAAGGTATATATGCGTCAGCCTACAAATTATAGAAATGTATATTAGGGCTGTTATGGTGACCATATTACCGCCACACCGGTGGACACGAGTCATGACGGCAGTCAAATTCCAGGTGACCGTTTAGTCACGGTAATTAGGCTTCTCCAAGCTCTGATGCTGCTGATGGTCATTAGTAGCCTACCAAACTTGCTAACTGCCTGGTACTCAGCACTCTATTGTCCCTCTAATCACTCTGACATCATTGCAAATGTAATTGAAAATCTAATCAAACACTCATGTTGCGTAACATTTCTATAGGCTATGCAATTGCGTGAGAAAACAGAGTGATGGCCTCCATTAAAAAGAGGAGGATCCCATCAGCTTTCTATAGGCCAGAATTACTATACTTATTTCTCAACTTTCCTAATATTAAGCACATTGCTTCTCTTTACAACAGGAGTATAGCCTACCTGGCTGGCATGAAAATGAACCACAGGAAAAGCGTCCTACCTTCGCTATTTAAGTGCATAGATTACATGTATTTTGCTCCCCTGCCCCTGTTTCGAGACAGGTGCATGACAATGGTCCATACTAAATCAAAACAAATTTCACACATATATTATTTCGTATTTAAATCAAGAATTGTCTGATGGGTGACTATTAGCCTATCACTTGTGAATTATATATTATCACTTGTGAATGATGCCCAGCTTAAGTCAAGAAACAGCGCATACCTTTTTTTGTGTGACTTTTTCAAATCATAGTCGCACACCTCATGTAGCCTAGCCCATAGGCCTATATGTTTTGATAAGGTTTGTATCACAACTAAAGTGGCCAAATAACTTCTTAAAATATGCACATTATTCCACTTTACAATGGGTGTAGAGCCTAACTGGCATACATAGGAAGCGCTTGAGTTTCAAGTTTTGGGAAGATAATTTTCACCATAAAATGCACCTTTGCCCTTCTGCTCCACGGGAGGTTTCTGTCCATCCTGAGCTCGCCTTAGGACACCTGCGTTACCGTTTGACAGGTGTATCGCCCCAGTCAAACTCCCCACCTGCCACTGTCCCTGAGGCATTATCAAGTGCTTGTCAAATTATGAATGAGAGACTGATGAAGTGTGTACAGTCTGCGCAAAAAACAAAGCAGAGCTCATGCCTTCCAGGCAACTTTTTTTCAAATCATCATTAGAGTCGCATCATTAGAATGTATTAAATGTATTAAAAATCAAAACATATAGCCCAACATTGGTATCACAACTAAAGTTACATAAATAACTTTAAATTAAGCATACAGGAGTACCTGTTCCTTTGTTAACCGCTCAACACAGAATAGCCGCATGTGCGCACTCCCTCAAATCGTTTGGAGAGAATATCCTATTTTATTCAGCTATGTTCAATTGTATTCTTCATGCTATAAAATTATATAAAATAATGCCATGGAATTCCAAGCAAATCTTGTCTGCTAAATGAACTAGTGTAACCTATAGCCATATGCCATAGCCAGATCAGGGCCTAACATAAGGACTAGTCAGAGTATGCTATTCTGTTCATCTGAAATAGACAACATTTTCTTCATATCATGTTTCTTTAGACCTGTCTAAAATAAATAATGGATTTATTGTGATGGTGTAGGCTAAATTACATTGATTTATTAGAAATGTAGATGTTCCAAAGGTCTGCATCAGTTGCTTGTAGGTGTCACGACTTCCGCCGAGGCTGCCTCCCCTCCTTGTTTGGGAAGGCTTCGGCGTTCGTTGTCACCGGCTTATTAGCCACTGCTACTCCATATATCATCATTCCATTTGCCTTGTCTTGTCAATAACACATACCTGGTTCATATCCCCTCATTAGTCCATGTATAAGTGTTCCCTCTGCCCGCTTGTCCTTGTGGGTGATTGTTTTATGTGAGTTGAGTGTAGCTCGGTGGAGCTACTCGTACCTTGTATTGCTGGGGTAGATTATTCCCTTGTACCTGTATTTTGTTGGAGCTACCCGTACCTTGTATTGCCGGGGTAGATTATTCCCCTGTGCCTGTATTTTGTTGTCGCTATCCAGCGCAACTGTGTACGACGGAATAAACTCTGTATTCGGTGATTTACCCTCCTGCGCCTGACTCCTTCTAATCACACTCATCACAGAATCACCCACCCGCTATGGAGTCAGCGGGAGAGGAGCGCATGCCTGGAGTTGTGGCACGGGTCCAGGAGCATTCCACGATGCTGGCCAGCTTGGGGGAAGCGATGGATCGGGTTCTTCAGGTCGTCCAACACCTGGAGAGGAGAGAACCCGGTCTGTCGAGACCAGCTGGCCAATCGGATCCAGCCACCTACACCCCAGCACCCGGAGGGATCCACATATCCCGATCACGGGAGTTCGACGGGACGGCGGCGCTCTGCCAAGGATTCCTCCTTCAACTGGAGCTCTACTTCTCGGATCCCGAGCTGATGGAGCTGGGTGGAGCCGCCATCAGAAAGAGCGGAGGACGACAGCGACAGTGTCACTCGGGTGGCACGAAGGGACAGTACACCACACGTGGTCGTCAATGCTCTTTTGGGTCTGGAGGCGGCAGGCGGGGCACTCTCGCATCACCTCAGGTATCGAACACCCACACTCGTTCAGAGCCCTCTGCTGCGCACTGTACCCTACCCATCTACTTTCCCGATATCATGGTAGTTCCCCAGTGTAAGGTGCCAGTCGATTCAGGCGCAGCAAAGAACTTTATGGACAGGGCATTCTCACGCCGTCTAGGCATTTCATTGGTTCCCCTATCCATTCCACTCCCCATCAGAGCACTTGATAGTCGACCATTAGGGTCCGGGTCTGCTGGGTTTTTCACGCTCAACAATGTTCTGTGTGTATCAAGAATGGTCCACTACACAAAGGACATTCAGCCAACTTGACACAACTGTGGAAAGCATTGGAGTCAACATGTGCCAGCATCCCTGTGGAACGCTTTCGACACCTTGTAGAGTCCATTAATTGAGGTTGTTCTGAGGGCAAAAGGGGGAGCAACTCAATATTAGGAAGGTGTTCCTAATGTTTGGTACACTCAATGTTTTATATGCTTTGGAATGACACTTCCGGTTTTGGCGGGAAATACCGGGTGCCTGGGAGAGAAGTGATTAATTCTTGGGATGGAACATTTTTTAAATACCCCGAAAATATTCAACTCTACTAAAGACTGAATGTGAAAGAGATAATGGCATGGGTGGAAGGAAGGACACCCACACAGAGCAGAGCAGAGCTGAGGAGAACCCTCGCAGTGCTACAGGGACTCTACCCTCAGCTGTCAAGTCACTTGGAGAGACATCACAGGGTTAGCATATGATGGTAGGGGAACTCTGACACTACATTTATTTTCAAATAACCACAATGTGTAATCAAGTGACATGAAAGACATGTCTCCAATGACCACCACAACACTAGAGTCGGAGTCCCTTTCTACTTAAATGATTCTCGTCTCACATTGTTACAACATTTGTATTATTATTTTCAGGGGTTGGAACCGGTTCAGGGAACAGAACCGAAAACCTGAAAAGAATGAAATTTTTCAAGGAACAGAAATGGAACCGGGAACGAAAGTGGTCCATACTGTTCCAGAACAGAACCACTATTTTAAAAGCATGGAAACCGGTTAATAACACTCTTTTACGTTCCAGGCATATTTTTCTAGTCCCACAAAAAAACGCAACAAAGCGCCTCTGTCACTCAGAAACGTATTCCAGCTTCTGCCTGCAAGCTGAAAATCTTTACAGATGTGTGTGCATGTTTAGGTTACCTGCCCCTCCCCCTTCTGTACTGACGTTAGAAGCGTGAGAAGATGGGGAGAGAGATGTTTTATTAGCTTTTTCAATGCTAGTTAAGAATATTATAGGCCTAGTTACTGTATAATTCTGTGGACCTAATTCAGATAATGCATGTCATAACAACATGCCTAGCGCTTCAAGCCTGCTCCATAACCCTCTCTTGCTCTCTCCCCACTCGTAGAATTTCAGTCACATCTTGCGCAACAGGCTACACTTGTCTGTCCATCACACATGTAAACAACTAGCTTGCCTGCTCTATCCGCACTGATTGGTGAAGTAATTTAATGAGCTAAATGTAAAAAACGGTAGATTTCACAGGTTAAAAAAGGAACAGAAAGGAACAATATAAACCGGTACTTTTTGGGGATTCGAACCGGTTCTGAACTTTATTTTGATGGTCGGAACAGTGGAACTGAACGAAAAAAAGAGTGGTTCTGAAACCATTGGAAAATAATTTCGGTTTCAACCCCTGATTATTTATTTTTTTCAACTGTTACATTTCTGCAACTTGTTTTATAACATTTTCAGTATTTATACTAAATGGTAGTATGCCAATGGCGACCCACCAAACATGAGAGCAGCTTAGAGACAGAGAAGTAAACGTTTTGGTCTGCTGCTATAATGAAAGAGGGGGACTTGATAACACACGTGAAGCAGCAGCAGTCTATCTAGGAGCTCATTTCACACAGTGGTGATGGGGTCTATATAAAACTACAGCCATTTAAATACTGCACCGTCTCCACACTCTTTCCTGCTCTGATAGCAAAGCCAGACAAGTCAAACTGAGATGTCTGCATCTCAGAGTCCTTTAGATTATCAGGCCTTAGTGTTTTTTACTGTTTTGGTCTCTGACTTGATACTATAGGTACCTTGTTTATCTCTACCTGACACATACTGTATGAACCCTTAAAAGACTTCCAGGCTTATTTCATTTGTTTCAACGACAAAGTGACTAATCTACTTTCCTGCTTGTGTGTCACCCTGGAGCCACAAACTGAAGACCTAAGTTCAACTGATGTTGTTGAAACAATATGACACATGAGTCATGTATTGTTCACAGGAAGAAAAGAGGGACCTCTGACGATGGTACACAGTGGAGTGGCTTGTGTTGGTGGATTTGTTTGACAATGAATGGTGTGCGTGCGTGCGTGGTAACTCACAGGTTCTGGCTAGACGCATCAGCTGCGTGGATACACAGGTAGGTCATGTCCTGTGAGAGGTAAACAGATAGGAGTACAAACACAACACAAGGGTCAGTTTTGTTCTGCACACAACACATACCATCTACATGTGGTCACAGTACAGTTTATCAGCGGTATATCATTCACTTTCTGAAAATTAGCTTTCTTGTATTTATTTTCCATTGTTTGAAACAGTAATTAGTAGGTAAAGTGTGTGGTCATCAACTGCACATTGTTGTTGGATGAGTCAAGTAAATACACACACATACTCAACTGAGTATTATAAATGAACCACAGAGGTAAAAGAAATACAAATATGATGCTTCAAGTAGAGTGAAGTGCTCTAATGAACATTTAAAGTTTTGTCTAAAGTTCTACAGCCCAAAGTCACTGGTATTTATTGAAGCGTGAGACACCCCTACCCCCAGCTGGCTTCAACTGTGTACTACAAAATCTATGTTTTCGACTTTTACAAAATTATGTCATACTGTACGTATTTGGTTACACTACACAATTCCTATGAATCAAATCAAGGAACTGAATACTGACCAAAAAAGTTATTAGACATCTCTCTAGAATTTGAGACAAAATCCCATATTCACTGACTGAGTATGAGGAAGTTAATAATAATTAACGTTTATAAGTTTGACTCATGTAAGACATGGTATTCAAGGTTATAGTCACTGGTCATGAAATCACATTTTCAGTTCTTGACCAACTAAACCAGATTGAAGCCTACTCCAGCCTACTCAAGACACAACAATGTATTCAGTCTATGTCTGTGAAACCGGCCTTGTGTCTTCTATGGCCGCCTGCCCCACTCACCTCCAGCACAGGTTTAGCATTGTTGTACACAGACAGGATGTGGGTGATGTTGTTCTGGGACAAACTCTCTCTGTTCTCCGAGTCTGGGGAAAGACGAAGGGAGGAAGAAAATGTCTATCAGTGATTCTTCTCAGTGAATTTCTATGAGAGCCTCAGTGGAGACAAACCAATGCCAAAGGAGAGAGAGGAAATGCATTATTTGAAGTGTTTAAGACACAGGTTCATCCCTGGCTTGCCCAGAAGCAGCATCAGTGACTGTGTGGCTGTAATTTGGGTAGCGATCATTTGGCCTTGTCACTTTGAGCTATTTTCAGTGTGAGAGCAGTACTTGGACCATCTTGTTAAGCCATCATCAGTATGGCTAAAATTAGAGCATGGTAGATGTCACATTAAGCTGGTAGGGCAGAAACCCCCTTGGCTGAGGAGCAGAAATATTGCCCAATATTGTGCATGATGTAAAATGTGCCTTAAACATTCTGCGACTTGTCTGTTGATAAATCACCAACACTACGAGATGGAGTAAATATGCCATATTCTACTGATGGATAAAGTATGATGCATGTAGCAGCCTTCATTCAGGCCATGCCTTAGTTCATTGAGCTACAGTACATGTATAACCTTCTGCTACTCTACTTTGATCTATACATAGCTATAGTCCACCCACTGGATATTCTTGTTATCTCTTCCCTTGTAACATTTGACCATACCTTGCAGGTAACGTATCAACAACATTATAACAACATAAGGACAGAGAAAGTTCAGCTCATGTGCATCAATAACAGAAGAAAATGCCGGAGTCTCTTTGAAAACTGCCCTGGATTCAAGCCAGCTGCTGCTGCCACACCTAGTGAATTAGAGTGAGTGTTGCCTCTTGGGTGGGATTCCAGATTGTGCAACATATAAAACAACAATGGATTTCAACAGAATCTTGTTCTCACCTCTGATATTTCCCAGGTAGAGCCCATCAACAACCTGCAAATAGGAAAACAAAGAGACATTTCACTAGTTAGATATTCACAATTTGAGCATGGCCTTAACAGTGATGCTCCTTATCTACGCTGTGGGAGGTATGCAGGTGTCCAGTTTGGTCACACAGTATTTTCCCAATTGAGAAAACAAACAGGAACCATTCTCATAGCTATGTCTAGCCTTATAGGGCCTGCAATAAATAGTCTTGCCTGGCATGACCGGGAGTGAGGAGCACTCTGGGAGCACTGACCCAACTCTGATGGTTATAAGGCCATGTTGACACAGATCTGTGCGATAAAGCTGTAGCTATCCGATCATGATCTCATTTAGACGTTACAAGACTCCTGCATTATTTAAGACTTCAAAAAAAAAGTATATACCTGCCTATGATGTTTCTGTCATTTGAAATTCAGATAAGCTTAGAGCTTCAGTCAGGGTTGAATTACAGTTGTGCTTCTGGACACTCCCATCACCTTAACGGGACACTAAGAAGTGTAATATATATAACATTTAAACACCCAGCTATTGACAGATGACAATAAGGGCTTTAAAACAGTCAAAATAGTAGGGCTAAGTGTTTTTCTCCATTTGATAGCCTAAATCCAAACGTGTATGAGTTATCACGTTATTATATCATGTGAGAGTGTGTGATGAGTGGCCTACCCTTTGGTTTTATTCAGGGAAATATAGGGACATTCAGTGTTGCAGATAGAAATGTAGATAATGATGTAAATAACATGATAGACAACAATCTATTCCGCGCATTTCTATGTGCAACGTTTACGCCCCTCTGAGGAAGTGCCTTGCTACAAAAAAAACAATAAAAAGCCATTGAACAGAACAGATACATTAATAACAAAAACCCATAGGCCCCTACCTTGTTCATTCCATTTCCCATGTCTCTTGCAGACGATAAAGATTATGAAGTATTTGAAATACTACGTTAAAATACAGCTGAGTATTTCCGTCTCAAAGCAACAACGCAAAACATTGGACAAGAACATGGACTGACTTTCACTAACATGAAGGGGTGCGTGCTAGTGATTGCGAAATGTTATGTCGGTCACTAGTAAGACCACTTTGCGCCTCTGTAGTTCAACAACATGGGTGTACTTTTGACCGCTTTCTCTAAATTGCTTCACAAGACGATCGCCATAACGCTGTTCTGTATAACCTTCGCTCCATAATCCTCTTCCGGGTTTTCCCTGAGAAATGATTTCATTGGTACATGTGAACGTAATGCAGCCCAGACCTGGAAAGGATTATGATTAACTCATACAGTACTACTGCTTTGTACTAGGTCCTAACGACATGCATTTCAAGTATTGAAATGCCTTTTAGCTTTTTTAATTCCTGTAAACCCACAAATGCTTGCCATAGCCTAATCCAGGACTACAGCATGCATTCCTTAAAAATGGCAACTAACTACATGGCGCTTCACCACTTTTTGACCCTAGTCCGATTTTAAAACACAATTAGATAAGAGGCAAGGAAACAAGTCTTGTCAGGTTTAAAAACAGGGTAAATCCATGGATGTGGAAAAATCACACCTAGGCTATTTTTATGATGTTCATTGTACTAGTAAGCCCTACACATATAATTGGCATGTAGGGCCTACTCCTCCAGTGGCGTTTAACCCTCCACAACATGGTAGTATAACAGCAAAGAAGGAGACATACTATTGGGTAAACATAATAACTTTTATTTTGCTCTATAATACATGATAACCTTAAGAGGAAGAGGCCTTCCAAAACATATTGACTGAGGTAATGTGGACAATAGATAAATACAGACAAGAGTATTGGTATGTTTGTTGGTGTCATGGTATGTAATGTGGTCCTCTGGATGGTTGGTTTACTTCTTCCATTCCTTGTTCTCATAGTCCCATTTGGCAGAGAAGCCCTCCACGGGGTTGATCCTCATGTCCAGCATCCTCTGCAACTCCTTCTCTTTCCATTCTGACTCAAAGGTGGGGGGGACAGGTCCGTACACTGCAGCGAGACAGACACAGCTTGTTAGGCTCTGCCTTAAAGTATACCTATGAACATCTATTCTCTAATAGTCTGTATTGAACGTTTATCTACCAAGGTAAACACAATTGAGAACATATTCTGTTTAACAATAACAACTGGTTACTTGTCAGTTATAACAATTATGGTTGAGGCAATACACTGGGCAGAGAAGACATGCAACCCATTTTTTTGAAGGGGCACTGATGGCCAAATATTCCTATTCCTTTTCCTATTACAAGACATACCAAACTTCCTCTGCCATAGCACGACCAGTCCGGTCATGCCAATAAAGAAGAACATTCCTGCGATAACCGATTTCCACTCCTTTGTGCCCTCGTTCATCTCTGCGAAGCTTTGCTTGAAGCTAATGCGGTACACTGTCAGTAAAGACAAAATGTAAGACTTTGGTTAGATAATAACGATTTGGTGCAATTAGATGTAATTAGTGTAACATATCGATGTGATGCACAAACAATTGTTGGATAAACATTCATTTTCAATTCTAAATTAATCAATTAATGTTTTTGTCCCCCACTTTTTAAATCCTCATCACACCCACTGAATAAGTTGTCATATAGCAGATTTGTTTATTTGGAGCTAGTAACATTTTAATATTAGAAATGAGCTATGACATACATAGCCAATTAATATAATGCAGCTTTGGATTTCACCCGTCTCAAAAGCAAATGGTTTTGACTTTTGGAACTTTACGGAGAGCTGCGCTCTTCTCCCGTTCCGACCAGTGTGGCTGGCAAATATTATTGCTGTCCTTATGAAATTACACCTTTACACTGTTCATGTAAAAATGACCAAATGCACTGACTATTTAAAGCAGAAGTAACAACAATTTGTAAGGTGAACCTGGCAACCAAAAAGCCCCAATCAGCAGTTAGATGTGCAATCAGCAAGATGTGAGTTGTGTCCACTCCGGTAGCCTACATACAGTCGAAGTCGGAAGTATACATACATTTAGGTTGGAGTCATTAAAACTTGTTTTTCAACCACTCCACACATTTCTTGTTAACAAACTATAGATTTGGCAAGTCGGTTAGGACATCTACTTCGTGCATGACACAAGTCATTTTTCCAACAACGGTTTACAGACAGATTATTTCACTTATAATTCTCTGCATCACAATTCCAGTGGGTCAGAAGTGTACATACACTAAGTTGACTGTGCCTTTAAACACCTTGGAAAATTCCAGAAAATGATGTCATGCTTTAGAAGCTTCTGATAGGCTAATTGACATCATTTGAGTCAATTGGAGGTGTACCTGTGGATGCATTTCAAGGCCTAGCTTCAAACTCAGTGCCTCTTTGCTTGACATCATGGGAAAATCAAAAGAAATCAGCCAAGACCTCAGAAAAAAATGGTAGACCTCCACAAGTCTGGTTCATCTTTTGGAGTTATTTTCAAACGCCTGAAGGTACCACGTTCATCTGTACAAACAATAGTACGCAAGTATAAACACCATGGGACCACGCAGCCGTCATACCGCTCAGGAAGGAGACGCGTTCTGTCTCCTAGAGATGAACGTACTTTGGTGCGAAAAGTACAAATCAATCCCAGAACAACAGCAAAAGGACCTTGTGAAGATGTTGGAGGAAACAGGTACAAAAATATCTATATTCACAGTAAAACAAGTCCTATATCGACATAACCTGAAAGGTCGCTCAGCAAGGAAGAAGCCACTGCTCCAAAACCGCCATAAAAAAGCCAGACTACGGTTTGCAACTGCACATGGGGACAAAGATTGTACTTTTTGGAGAAATGTCCTCGTTATGTCCATCGTTATGTTTGGAGGAAAAAGTGGGCTGCTTGCAAGCCGAAGAACACCATCCCAACCATGAATCATGGGGGTGGCAGCATCATGCTGTGGGGGTGCTTTGCTGCAGGAGGGACTGGTGCACTTCACAAAATAGATGGCATCATGAGGAAGGAAAATTATGTGGATATATTGAAGCAACATCTCAAGACATCAGTCAGGAAGTTAAATCTTGGTCGCAAATGGGTCTTCCAAATGGACAATGACCCCAAGCATACTTCCAAAGTTGTGGCAAAATGGCTTAAGGACAACAAGGTATTGGAGTGGCCATCACAAAGCCCTGACCTCAATCCTATAGAAAATGTGTGGGCAGAACTGAAAAAGCGTGTGCGAGCAAGGAGGCCTACAAACCTGACTCAGTTACACCAGCTCTGTCAGGAGGAATGGGACAAAATTCACCCAACTTATTGTAGGAAGCTTGTGGAAGGATACCCGAAATGTTTGACCCAAGTTAAACAATTTAAAGACAATGCTACCAAATACTAATTGAGTATGTAAACTTCTGACCCACTGGGAATGTGATGAAAGAAATAAAAGCTGAAAAAAATAATTCTCTACTATTATTCTGACATTTCACATTCTTAAAATAAAGTGGTGATCCTAACTGACCTAAGACAGGGAATTTTTACTAGGATTAAATGTCAGGAATTGTGAAAAACTGAGTTTAAATGTATTTGGCTAAGGTGTATGTAAACTTCCGACTTCAACTGTAGCTCTGCCAGTAAAACCATTTTCTACAGCGCGTTTGGCAACACAAACCAGGTTTCCATCCAACCTTTTTATGCAAGTGAAGTACATGTCGGTCCAAAATAATGTCATGACAGGCCTGATGGAAACAGAACATTTGTCGGTGAACTTTCCAAAAACAAAACAGGCTAGACAAGGTGGGATCTTTGTGTCTGTAAAATTATGCAAGAAATGACGGTGGAAATCCTTTTATGCACAAATATTACTATAATAACCATCATATCGAAGTAAACTTGGAGTCACGCAATGAAATGTTGTGTGGTCCTTCCACTACGACTCGTCGGGAAAGCATGCAGTTTATTAGAATACAGATTCAATGAATTATGATTAACTTCACAGGGTGGTGAAAGTGCAGGTGATGAGCTTGATCCTCCTTTCCAATAAATATCGAGGGTCTTATTCTGGTGACATGATCATCGATGCTTGGCTGCTGTGACAAAGAAAAATAATCTTGCTCTTTTGTCCATAATAATCTCAAGTAGGCTATACCTGCACTGTTTCTGTGAGCTGTTGGCTAGAGCGCATGTGCCAATACTAGTGGGCACACTCGCTATATAACGCAATATAATTTTTTTTGTGAGAAAACCATCAGTAGAGTTGAAAATGCGATGGAAACCCATTTAACTTGTGTTTTTTGTTCGGTATGTGGGAATTTAACCGTAAAAGCTATTTTTATGTGCACTACGTCATCACACAGAGCCTTTTATCACCAACAAGTCAATTTGATGGAAACATCTATTGGGAAAATTGTTTTTATGCGGATTTTAGAATATTTGCATGAAAATCTGTCGCAAATTAGATGGAAACCTAGCTAATGACCCAGCAAATTATATTGGTTGTCCCTCAATTAATAAAGCCTATGACTGAATAATTCGAAAGCCATTTTAAAAACATCTGAATGCTGAATGTGCCGTGCAGCTGTAGCCTACGAACAGGGTTAGGGTAGGCCTACCTCTCGTTGGCGCGTGCAGCTGTGTCTCCCGCACTGTGCGCACAGTTATCTGACTTGTAGATCAATATCATACGCAGTGACATGCATAAACGTTTGATAGGCTGAAGAGGACACATCAATTCAGTCACAACAGATGAGGTATTTTCGGAATAAGGCAACAAAAAAAAAAGAGTAATAAACGTTAGGGAACCGGCGATTTGTAACGTTTGAATTGGTTCTTACCAATGCATGCTTCATATGGATCGGTTTGGCCTCCCACGGACCGATGCACTCGCATCTTAAACATTTGAACCGGGGTCTGATGCGTATCAGTGAATTGTTACATCCTTACTAACAGAACAGATAGCCAAACAACTATGCAATAGCAGTTTTGTTTTATTTGAGTAAGCATTTACCTTGCGACAACAAAACGGACAAAAACAAAAGGGTAAAAACCACTTACATGCAATCTTCTCCTCGTTGGAGAGTGTAGCCCAGGAGCCTTTCTCCTTCTCCTTTAAGGACTTCTGCGCTGCACTCAGCTCGGTCACAAACTGGACGTCGGGGAGGGGGTTCTCCCGCCTGTCAAAGTAGCATGGGAGAGCGTAGTCGTCCACCTTGGCAACACCTGCAGGAAACTCACCATGTTACTACATAGGACTGACACACATAACCAATAAATACATGTATTCAAACCTGCATAGGACCTGCTTAGCAAATACGTGCATAGGCAAATACATACTGTGTGCCTTTGGGAGCCGCATAACTGCTTTTTTAGCTTACCTAATAAAGCTGTAATATCTTATTCTACAATAAGATGGTATTGTCTGATTCCTGTATATCTCCAAACCATGCTGGTGGTGGTGTATTTCATCCATTGTTTACATTTGTTTGTCAACTTTTTAGTGGTAGGTACAATTTACAGAGAGTGGCTTTAAAGGTCCATACCATGAAGGTCAAGTATTTGGTGTGTGCTGCCAACATAATCACTCACCATGTCCCCCACGTACACATATTGATGTGGAAATTGCACGTTTGCCAACAAGGCTAAGGGCTCTGGTGGCCAGCATTCTGAAAAAAATAACATACATGAGAAAATGATTAAATATAGCTAGCTACTACTGTAACAAAACATTACTGATCAACGAATCGCCGATAAGTTATTCTGATGACATGAAACTATAGCCTAGCGGCTAGCCATCAAGTCTTTGTAAAATAGTGTGGTTACGTTTTTATAAATAGAAAAATAGCAACAGTTCAACAAGAATTTATGAAACTGCACATCTCCCTAATCATACATTTAGCAACTAGTTATTGTCACCTCCCATACACACATTGCTAGAAACCAGTTTTTGTAACAAATACAATCAAAGAAACAGAACTGGCAACAACAACAAAAAAAGAGGAAAAGCTTGCTTGCCACTTAGTTAGCTACCTTAACCTAGATAAAGTTACGCAGCAAAAATGTCTAAGCTAGAAAGTTGCCTAGCAAACTAAACATAGCTAGCCATCGTTCAATTTAGCCATCCATCTGCAGTGGACATTTCAAGCTTACATTAATCAAACATTTCCATTGTAACGTTAGACTGGCTAATAGTTAGATAGCTAGCTAACGTCCATGTTGAAAATAATGAGTTGTTAATTTCGACCTAGGCTAACTTTAGCTGAACTAGTACCTGGGCTTCAGGAGAGAATGAATATGACTAGATTTCCTCCGAAACCCAGGATCCTTCAGTTCAAAGTCCCATTAGTCAGCTCTGCAAACATTATGTCAAAATGTGTTCGGTACTCATCAAAATATGGAGTTTCGCAGAACTATCGTAATAACTTATGTTACGCATGGCATGTACTTCCAAAAAAAGTAAAAAAAAAGTATATATAGGAAAATATTTACCAAGTGTGCATGCGCCAAATACACCTTACTTACTCCCACACGCAGGTCGGCTGATCCAGCATCCAGAAAGATCATTGATTTTGTTTTTTCTTTGACCTTTTTTGGAAGTACATACCATGAGTAACGGCAGTAATGACGATAGTTGCTCTTTGAAACTCCATATATTGTTGAGTACCGAACGTTTTTGACATAACATTTGCAGAACTGGCTAATGGGACTTTGAATTGAAGGATCTGGACGTCAGAGGAGATGTCATATGGTCCACTGTAGCTCAGCTGGTAGAGCACGGCGCTTGTAACGCCAAGGTAGTGGGTTCGATCCCCGGGACACCCATACACAAAAAAAATTGTTTTATGCACGCATAACTGTAAGTCGCTTTGGATAAAAGCGTCTGCTAAATGGCGTATTATTATATTATTATAGTCTCTTCAAGCCCAGGTACTACTTCAAACCAATGACGTATATAAACCCTGGATTGGTGATGCTATGTATTGGTTATTGAGAGGGTTTGAAGCCACCGGTCGGCCATATTGGCACTCCCTAGTAGGAGCAGTCAGCCATAGGAATGAATGGAATTCTACAGTATTTCAATTAAATGTTTCAAGGATAAAATTACATGTATTTAAGTATTTTTGTTGTTGTAGTGGGGACAGTAACATTAGCACCCTCTAAAAAAAAATACTTTAAGGAAAATGTTTTCATATATATATATAGAGAGATATTTCTTCATATTATATTTTTTAGGTTTAGCTCACAATGTAATTTAAAAGTATGCATTAAGGTGCCTAATATAATGAACGTGTCAAAAACGAATGTAAACATTAATAAATGCATTTCTATAGCTTCCAAAATATTTTTTACAATTGAGGAGGAGTACCAAGATGGCTGCACGGTGGCTTCAATACAGCGCCACTTCAGGCATCCGGGGTTTATACACATCACTGGTTCAAACGTTAGCTAGCTAGAATGATCACACTCAAGCTAACATTTACATTTTAGTAATTTAGCAGACGCTCTTATCCAGAGCGACTTTTACAGTTAGTGAGTGCATACATTATTTATTTTTCATACTGCCCCCCCCCCGTGGGAATCGAACCCACAACCCTGGCGTTGCAAGCGCCATGTTCTACCAACTGAGCTACACGGGGCCTAATGCTAATCCATCGCTAACCGGCACAAGGTCAAATACATAGACGTCCAACATTAGATTCCTTTTTGTAATATTCCTGCTCCGGTCTAAACTCCACAGTAACATTACACATGACTATGAGGAGGAATACCCACTAAACAGACTACAGGGCACACAGGAATGTTAGCTAGGAAGCTAGCTAGCCTAGCCTTGACAGTCCATGGAGCCAACCACTGCCTATTCGCCTCGTCTTGTCTGCCTCTCTTCTCAATGTCACATCTCTTCACTCGGCTCTCTCGGAAACATTGACAAATCCATTGCTGATTACACAGCAGATATGTAGCATGTTTATCTTCATTAAAACCTATATAATATATTCTATGATAGCTGTATTTCAGACGTCTAATAATTTAGAAAATCCACCCGCCATCTCTTACTTGTTATCCTTTCGGCGACGCTCCAAAACCATAAAGCAAGTGTGATTAACCGGAAATACGTAACTGGTGAGGGATTATGGGAAACTATGGAAGGTCAATCGGTCATATTGTCATAGTGTAAAACGATGTTTATAATATACGATTTGAATTTCACTATTTTAGAAATAGTAAAATGTATTTGTAAAATAATGTGAGCTGTGATTCATTTCGCTGTGCAATTGAATTTGAACTTTTACGACGTTAATGTACCGAAACTAGTGTTCATTCGCTACCATGTTGGCGCAGCATTGGTATTCTTCCTGTCACGCCGTGTGCCTTGAGATGAACCAAAATGGTGTTTGTGGCCTGTCATATGGTGCGGGACGCGTGGGATTCTCAACCCGGGTGTGTGCTACCTTCGTTCCACCAGCAAGAATAAGCAAGACCTAGCAAGAATAAGGCCGTGACCGCGGCGATTTTCCTTCAAAATAAAAGTTCCAAAATGAAGATCGTGAAAAATAGTACAAATGTTCGAAATGCGTAACATTTTATGAGGAAAAGTTAGAAGACTAAGAATTTTGTGGAAAAGGAATACAGTTAATCGCTATTATAGCACAAATAATTGATATTATTGTTAACAGCATTAAAAGTAACGATTACTAGATAGTTATCATGGTAAGAACAGTAATAAATAACAAAACATGATTTATAATGTTACTATTAATAATAATTGTAATAACAATATTAATAATAATATTATTATTATTATTATAATAATCAACTTTAGAAAACACTTTTAAATCCAATTGTTAATTGGCCCTTTCGTATTGAACACTGTCCAGTACGTTTTTCTTATTGCACAGTAGTACACAATTTCATGTAAATTGTGTCGCAGTAAAAAGGGGGGTCTATTCTACTTAGCAGCACTTCAAATGTCTAAATCCACAGAGTTTACACCCAGAGGAGTGTCGCTGCTCATTTGGCGGCCCTTATAGAGTGGCCCATCAACTTAAATCAAATAGTTTTTTCATATTGGACATTGGATTTAAGTTGATGGGCTCTCTATCAGGGCCACCAAATCACCAACGATGCTCCTCTGGGTGTAAACTCTGTGGATTTGGAAACGATATGTGCTCCTGAGTAGAATGGACCCCTTTTACTGTGGCACAACGTACAGATAGGTACAATATGTGTGTCCAATATAAAAAAAAACTATTGGATTTAAGATGGGCCACAACATACAGATTATTTTGTAAGGTGCAATAAATGAGTATGCGTTTAGGCTTGAAAAAAAAAATAACATCAACAAATAAACGACATAATATCTTATATAATTACTTTTGATTATTCTTTGTATGATAAGTAGTATAAAATATATCGATAATTTTGCTATTTTTCCATATTTTTCGCCCTAGTTATTCATTTGCAAAGTATACAGGGCTGGACATTTATTCTGAAGGATTCCAAAAATCCGTGACCCGGAAGTATTTATCTATTCTTGCCTGCTTCATGCTTTACAGCGGTGTGAGTGTTTACGATACCGGTGCAAACCACCAACGAGAAGCCAAGCAGCGTGAATTTGTAGTAGGATATAACGTTACCGTCTTGACCAATATATAACATTAATGCACTGTAGCATTCACAAAAAGTAACCTTTATGTAGGTAGCTAGTTATTAGAGACTCGAATACCGTATTCAACCAGAGCTGTCACGGTCTCTCTGTTGTATCGGGAATGATATACGTTGGCTAGCTGTCAAACTAGCAGTCTCTAGACCATCCTTGTACAATTAACTAGTTTAGTGTTTATCTGGAAATAAGAATGAGTATTAAATTGACAACTCAGGCTTATTGCAAGATGCTTTTGCATGCTGCTAAATATCCTCATTGCGCCGTGAACGGATTGCTGGTTGCTGAGAAACAGAAGGAGAAGAAGAAAGACAGCCATTCCACTCCAATCCTCTGCGTGGATTGTATACCACTATTCCACGGCACGCTTGCATTGGCACCTATGCTGGAAGTGGCACTTACATTGGTGAGTGAATTGAAAGTCTTTATCTTCTATTCACATGTAATGTTTCAACATTTTTCATGTTATTCCATTGCATTTTCACCACTGCAAGTTCTGGGCCTGTTGAAGTAGAAGTTCATTAACAGCTGTCAATCCTGCTGACATGTCAAGCTAATGTCAACATTATGGTGAAGGAAGTTTCTGATGTACTTGTCCGTTGGTGGAGTTTATCAGAAACTTCCTTCACCATGGAGTTGAGTTTAGTCAGCTAATGTCAAACAAGCTAATATTTTTTTTCTTTCCCCACTTCCAGATTGACACGTGGTGTAAAGAGAACAAATATGTCATAGCTGGGTATTACCAAGCCAACGAGCGCACAAAGGACTTCAGGTAACAAGATTTTGATACAGGATCCCTTTCAAGTTCTGTGGAGAGTTGTGTTGATATGATACACAATGTACTCTATCTTCTTTTGACTCCCACAGACCTAACCAGGTTGCTGAAAGAGTTGCGGCCAGAATTGCAGAGAACTTCAGCGAAGCAGCAATGATTATGGTAATCCTCTATCAGCTGACCAATATCAGAACTGCCACATTACTGAATTCACACATAAGACCTACACTGACAACTGTATCTCTAATAATGTTGTTTTCCTCAGGTGGACAGCACCAGATTCACCATGGGCTGCTATGAGCCCATATTAGCCATCTATGACCACCATGAAAACAAGTGGAAATGCAGGGACTGTAATGTGTAAGTGTTCCTGAGCAGATAGGACTGTCCTAATATGTCATGTGGGCTAGATATATCACAGCTACTGAACAGCCATTTATCCAAAAAGATTTGGACGTGCAGACATTTGACAGTCTTAACCGCTATACCATATACACAGGCTGTCACCTCTCAGAGATCCTATTAAATTACTAATTGGATCTAATATGAGTTCTAATATGTAATTCTATGGTCGGCCTTGCACACCGTATTGCAACACTGCAGTCTTGCATTGCAACACTGCAGCAGTCTTAGACTTGTGCAAGCATAATTTCTTGATGGGTGTCTTTCTCCTGTCCAGAAAAAGATTTGGAACTACATGGTATACTATCCCCATATCTGTTAGTGAAATAGAACCCAGTGTGGTAGATATTTATTTTACTCTTATTATTATCTATCCTGATGCCTAGTTACTTTACCCTGCCTTCATGTACACTACCGTTCAAAAGTTTGGGGTCACTTCGAAATGTCCTTGTTTTCCATGAAAACATACATGAAATGAGTTTGAATAGGACATTTAGCAAAATTAATAAGAAATGTAGTCATTGACAAGGTTAGAAATAATGATTTTTAATTGAAATAATGATTGTGTCCATCAAACTTTGCTTTAGTCAAAGAATCCTTCATTTGCAGCAAATACAGCCTTGCAGACCTTTGGCATTCTAGTTGTCAATTTGTTGAGGAAATCTGAAGAGATTTCACCCCATGCTTCCTGAAGCACCTCCCACAAGTTGGATTGGCTTGATGGGCACTTCTTATGTACCATACAGTCAAGCTGCTCCCACAACAGCTCAATAGGGTTGAGATCCGGTGACTGTGCTGGCCACTCCATTATAAACAGAATACCAGCTGACTGCTTCTTCCCTAAATAGTTCTTGCATAGTTTAGGGCTGTGCTTTGGGTCATTGTCCTGTTATATTCGGCTCATGTGACAAATGTGATTGGATTTGTGATTCTCGAACGTGAAGCTGAGGTTCTGGAGTGTTGGTGTGTGTGTGTATCCAGGGACTGCTTTGAGGACTGGTGTGAGGCTCAGAAGATCACGTCGGCTCTGCTGGAGGGCAGGTCCTACGAGAGCCTGATCGACTTCGACAATCACCTAGACGACCTCAGGAATGACTGGACCAACCCTGAGATCAACAAGTCTGTGCTGCACCTGTGCTAAGCCTCCCAGCCGAGTGACTGCACTGCACTCGACAAAGACATTGCGGCCAAAACGGCGTTGGACGTGCCCTTTACTACTGTAGCGCAGGAATGCAAAGGGCTGAATGCTAAGTCTTTGTTCCCAGTGAATTGCTCTCACAGGGAAGAGAGCTTTCAGAGCACTGGCCAGTTGTATTTTCATGGGTAAGCAGGACACGGGTGCCATTGGGATCTTTGTTCCCGAAGTAGGGAGGATCAAGGTGATCAAGACCTTGGTGTCGTTCAATACAACATGTGTTCATTTTCTTTCTCATTTTTTGAGTATGGTTTTTGTATGCTAATAGTTAGTGAAGATGTATGCGTAATTCTGAATTGTAGGGAAAAATGAATATAATTTATTTTGACTTATATTTAATACTTTAGGTTCTTCAGAAATAGTAGTCTTAAAGAGATGATAGTCATTATAAATTATTGTTCTGAGATTTGACTTATTGAAATATTACAGAATTGTACTAAACGAGATATGTTATGTTTTTTTATTTCACTACCTATTAAGTCTTAATGTTTATATTCTCAGATAACTGTTTTTCTTATAAGAGATAGCTTAGTATTTATTTGTTAAAAGATTATCTGATTATTCTTTACTTTAATTGCTGAATAAAAGTTTGTTATTGGATAGGTAATAAACTGTAAGTCACTTGGGATAAAAAAAATCTGCTAAATGTCCATGTTATTAATATTGATTCATTAATTACATATTTTGGGTTGGGTTACGATATAAAAGCCTAAATAAAATAGTTTTTGAGGTTTTTATATATTAAACCTTTTTGTAAAAAAATTTTTTGGACTGAATGTACAAATAAAATGTAACTTTTCAGATATTGTGCATGTTTTTTATGCCTTTTTCTAAAATCACTCCCTTACCCAAGCGCTGCCCTACACACTTGAGGGATCCACAGTGTTCCATCACTTTGGGTTGAGACAGCATACAGTGGATATTAATGGAAAATACTTTCCATTTGTATTTATTTTTTACCCCCCAATTTCAATCTTGTCTCATCGCTGCAACTCCCCAACGGGCTCGGGAGAGGCGAATGTCGAGTCATGTATCCTCTGAAACATGACCTGCCAAACCGCGCTTCTTAACACCTGCCTGCTTAACCCGGAGGCCAGCTGCACCAATGTCTCGGAGGAAACACTGTTCAACTGACGACCGAAGTCAGCCTGCAGGTGCCCGGCCCGCCACAAGGAGTCGCTAGAGCGTAATGAGCTAAGTAAAGCACCCCCGGCCAAACCCTCCCCTAACCCGGACGATGCTGGGCCAATTGTGTGCCACCCTATGGGACTCCCAGTCACAGCCAGTTGTGACACAGCCCGGGATCAACCCTGGGTCTGTAGTGACGCCTCAAACACTGTGATGCCGGAAAATACTTTCCAATCTATGAGGGTCCAAAAAGACAAGATATAGAAGCTGAGAATGGAATAGAAAAGTTCATTCTAAACCATCTCTGATAGAAGTAAGAGGCCATGACAAATGTTATGGTGAAAAACTGATTCCTGAAAGAGCCCCTACCCTGAAGAACTGTCCATAACCTATCAGAAAATATGATGGAACTACTACCATAGGGCCCGATTCCGACAGGAAATGTACGCCTTTCTTAAACATGCCTTTCCTAAGCACTTCTAAGTAGTTAGTATTCAGATTTACCCAGTGCTTGGACTGAAATAGGTGTTAGTACTCATTTTGGGTGCCATTACTGTTTACATTTAGGTGCAGGAGCTCCACAATACTTTTGAGCTAATATTCTATAAGCGGAACAGGAGCTCAAGCAGTAGAACATTTGAGGTGGTTCCCTTGCATGTGCTGAATACATTTAATTCAACGCTGAAACCTTCCCACTTGCTGGCCAACAGATTTTCTAGTGGAGTTTTCATTCAATAGGGTTTACAGTACATTTAGCTTAAGCCATCCCTTTAAATACGGTGTACCTTTAATTCGAATTGTGTAGACAAACTAGGAAACATAGAGAGAAGGGGCTCAGAATATAGGGATCAATGAAAGAAAGACATCTAAATATATGGATATTCGTCTCCGTTTCAGCACCATCTGGTCGATTTTAAAATACACTGATCTTGTAGATTATTTAGGCACATTTTAGGGTTAGGAAAGTATGTATGAATCATTTAAAAAACAGGTTTTGAGAGCCTTTATGCACAAAATATATTGATGAATCCAAAATAAAGTGGTTTGATTCATCCTGAAAATTGTCATATTCGAGTTCAATCCATTAAATATTGGAAGGTGGAAAAAAGTGGACAATAAGGTTTGAACAATAGTCCTATTAATCTACCCTAATCGTCACTAACCATGGAACTGTATGACAATGGGTATATGTGGTTTGAGTTCCATAAAAATTAAAATAGGCTACATGTCCCACATTATTGCACAACGTTACCCTAATATGATCCACTAATGCTAGCGACCCTCTGCAATAACTACATAGGAGTGACAGGAAAGAAAGGTAAACGGAATGGAATGATCCAAAATGTCAGCTAGAAATTGAAGAAAACGAACACTAAAATGACAGTTATAAATGTATGTAGGTATTACTGACGGTGGCTCCTGATAGTGGCTAATATTTAACATGATACAAATTGTAAAATAAAATTGAGAAAAGCCCGGGTATATAAATAAAACATTATAAAGCGCATACATCAACTCGGCAGGTTCAGCCCTACAGAAGCCTATAGCTTGGGTCTCCAAATTTCATCCACGTAAATTGTGAGGGCACACAATTACAATTCTGAATAACGGCACAGCTATTTATAGCCGATTTCACTGTTCGCGTTTATATGATTTTCTGTTTGCTTCCATGTGACTGGTTTCACATTAGTCTCCAGGGATCATAAGGGAAAATCATATAAAACAATTGGTATGTCTATTTACCATCCCCTTCTCCAAACGGATTACTCATTTACCTATATTTTATCAATAGCTCTTATCAATGATTAAATTACAGTGCATGGAGAATGCTGTTATTTCTATGGGAAAAAATAAAGTAGATGCTTTTTCCACTTGGAAACGGCAGGTTTGCTTGACCTTATTAATGGTTTACTAAGGAAAAAACGGTGGTAAATTTATGAGGGAATTGAGTCAAATTCAGAATACAGCATATCTGTAGACAAAAATGAATAAATTTAATCGCCATTATAGCACAAATAATATTATAGCATTAACATTATTGTTAACAGCATTCAACGTAATGATTAATAGATAGTTATCATGGTAAAAACAGTAATAAATAACAAAACATTATTTATAATGCTACTATTAATAATAATAGCGGTAATAATATGAATAATAATATTACTATGATAATTAATAGTAGCATTATAAATAATGTTTTGTTATTTTTAATCAACTTTAGAAAACACTTTTAAATACCATTGTTAATTTGCCCGTTCCTACTGAACACTGTCCAGTACGTTTTTCTTATTGGACATACCTCCGTCACACCTTAATTTCCGTACGAATAGCGGGGTGAATAGCATGCTATTCTAATGCATAAATTCAAGGTCAGAATACACATAGAGAGAAAAGTGCATAAAAAGGCATTTAGCCTACGTTCCATTTACGCGCGCTTAACTCGGGTCGGAATCGACCCAATATTGCTTTTTACCCCCATCCAATTCTTTCAGGTGGCTACATGAAGTGACCTCTATCTGGAGGTCTTTCTCTACCGTCTCTGGCCATGTTGTGCGTCTGTACCTCTATTGTGGGTAAATACTGCCACTCAGTGACGATGGTATGCAATTGACTGATTTGGAGAGGAGGAGGGACTTCCGCGTTCCAAGTGACACTGCTCTGAATATTTCGCGGGAACTTGCAACAACATCGATAGGCACTGTTGTTGCGGAGATAACGTTACACGTAAAACGATAAAAGTAAGGTTAGAATGGACCCTTCTGAGGTCGAATTCCTTGCAGAGAAGGAGGTGGTGAAGATTACCCCAATTTCAGTCTTGACAAAATCTACTTGATCGGGGTGAGTTGGTTAACGTCATTAAGATGGCTAACAGGTTTCTTGTTTAGTTACGACGTTAGCCTAGCTTACTAGTTAGCTATCACATTAAATAACTAGCTAGGCTATTTTGCTGGCCTGATCACACATGTTGTTTAATAACTAGCTAATTCATAACTACTAGCTAGCTACGTTAATAAAGCCCGCACTCATTTACTAGCCATCTAACTAGCTATCTACACTCCAGGCTCCCATGTTTTTCTGCCAGATCCATGGGGATGGCTAACTAGCTAACGTTACTTATACTGTATGTTTGTTTACATTCTGCCAAGTATGACTCTGAATTTGATTTCTGTCTCCAGGGCGATCTTGGTCCTTTTAACCCAGGGCTACCTGTCGACGTGCCTGTGTGGCTGGCCCTCAATCTGAAACAGAGGCAGAAATGCAGGATAGTGCCGCCAGAGTGGATGGATGTAGGTAAGTTAAGGAGACAGGTGTCTCTCAGAGGGTTTATCATAGTCCTGGTTAAATATCAATATGTATAAATTATGTATGTTAATGTGTTCTCTACCTGTTGTTTGAGCTTAAATAATTGTCAGAGCTGAACTTCTTTCCTTTTTCATCTGTGTGCAGAGAAACTGGAGGAGATAAGAGAGCTCGAGAGAAAGGAAGACGCATTCACCCCAGTCTCCAGTCCATACTACATGGAGCTGACCAAGCTGCTACTCAACCAGTCAGTATCATCCTATACTTCCTAACTTTGAACTTGGATATATTGTCTTAGTTTGGATATAGCTATTGACTTGTAATTTGATTGGAAGGTGGCACCTAACTGTGTGTTCAGTGTGTTGTCATATATCCCTGTTTCTCTGCAGTGCATCTGATAACATTTCCAAAGCGGATGAGATCCGCACGCTGGTGAAGGACATCTGGGACACGCGCATTGCCAAGCTCCGCCTCTCTGCTGACAGCTTCATCAGCCAGCAGGAAGCACACGCCAAGGTATCAATCAATCACTGAGGAAGTTCGATTTGAACCAGGGGGCACCAGGTTATGGCCTGTCATGTGACCGGGCAAAACCGATGAGGGCGGACCGCCCTGCTCAAATCGAACAGTAGTCAGCACCACCGGGTAATATTGTCAACAAGGCAGCATGATAGATCGTTCAGAAACATAGGCCAAACTGGCAAGGCAGATAAAGTGATACATGGCTTTTTATCAAGAGCAAACAGTTTTACATGTGAAAACAAGAAATTAAAGCAAAACAAACTCCCTCAATACAACTTTATTTCACATACATTCACACAACGGTCCCAACACACTTTACAGGAAGAAAAGAGACATGGCATTAATAAGATGATAGAAGTAAAGTATAGTTAGATTAATGCATCTGTATGTGTTGTTAAATGTGGGAACTTTGTGTAGAAACATTATTTTTTCCCTTATTTACATTTTCCTCCTCTTTCATCTCCCTCTCCATCTTTCCCTCTCCATCTTTCCCTCTCCATCTCTCCCTCTCCATCTTTCCCTCTCCAGCTGGACAACCTGACTCTGATGGAGATTAACACGACACGGTCGTTCCTGCTGGACACACTCAACTGCATGTATAAACTGTGCTCCAACCTGCAGCCCGGCTCCAGTGTGGGCAAAGCCCAGGACCACTGATCTGTATTTATGGACTAGACCTGGACCTGCGCTGCAGCCTCTCCTTTCAGCAAGATGGAGCATACTTAGGCCCAGCTTTACTAAGCATTTGCACCAGCTGCAAAGTAAAATAAAATCTGCGATAAGGAGAATGCGGACGGAATCACGGAATCCAGACATTAAAACAGATTTCAACAAAATTCAAAAATGCATTGAACTTAGTAGGGAATCAACTAAAGTTTATCATAAGACATGAACAGAATGCATCAGTGATTTGTATTTCCTGCAACTTTCTGAAGAGTATATTTCTAAAATAATTCTCACACCTCAAAAGTGGTCTCTGATGTGGTTTAAGCATTCTTGTGGACTTAGAAAATCCAAACTTGTTTTTCTATTAAAAGTGTGATTTTTGAGAGCGAAAACCTGAAAAAACGGGTACATGGGAAACCTGGAAAAACAAAATAGAGAAAATGGAATCAGGCAAAAAATTTAAAACACATTTTATAGGGCCCTAAGTCTGGTCCTAGTGAAGTCAGAGCTGACCAGCAGTTCTTATGAAGTGGGAGCACTTATCTGAAGTTGTCATGTCCCAACTATCTGATTCCTTAGTAGAATGAGGGGAACATTGGGAAATCAAAGAAGCAACCTGCGAAACATGTTATAACATTTACATTTACATCATAACATATGTTTCACTATGTGTCATTAAAATATGTATATATTTTTGGTAAGTGTGTGTTGTGACAAAGTGCATCCCCTTATGTTAGTCCAGGGGACACCTCTCATAACCCTAATTTCTACATGTATGCCCCTCTGGATACATAAGACAACAGTTGGCATGTATACTCTTTATGTGTATTCTGACCTTACATTTAAGCTTGAGAATGCTAATCATACCGCTATTCGTTAGGGGTGGCGGAGGTGTGTCTACGCTGTTTTAAAAAAAACTTAGTTCGCTCATAATTCCACCCCCATTATGCATGATGAAACGAATAAGGTGGAGCAACCTGTGGCTTCCAAGTGGAACAACATCTACTTTCTTTTTTTCAATAGAAATAATACCATTCTCCATGCACTGTAATTTACAAATTCATAAGAGCTAGGTAAATGAGTCAGCCGTTTGGATAATGGGATTGTAATTATGAATGTAATTGTTTTAGATCTATTTTACCTTATGATAGCTGGAGACAAAATGTGAAACCAGTCATTGTCACGAGAATTTTGTTATCTCAATGGTTGAAGTCAAACACTTCTTAAATGTTTGAATAATTCCCAGAGGTGTAAATCTCTAGTTTAAATAAATTAAACAAAGACCCCTTACTGCAATGGTCAGTCTTTATTAATTGAGAGCGCTCTGCCACAAAATGGACGTACACTCTTTGTACATACACGTCAGAGGAAAATTCCCACCCCGCTTTAGGCGGGCTGTATTTTTCCACTGTACACATCTTGTAAACTCACACCTGGGTTTAGCTCATGTGATTATCCTCTGCTCTCCTGGCCATCAGGTCACACATACACACACACACACATGTTCTTATCATAGCCTACTCCTTGCTCAGGCAGGCTGCATTTTTTCTCTACTCCCATACATAGTTATCGCTGTTCTCACAATATTCTGCAAGCCTTTTTCACTCCCCCTCCCTGTGTGGGAACCGGTCTCCTGTTATTGGTTTCAATCGTTTTGCACTTCTGCTTGCCTAATTACAAGACACAAATACTCTGTTGCTGGGCAAATATGCATATTATATAAACACATTTGATTAACTCTCTAAGCTCTAGTCTACTAATAGTCATACATTATTAGTTTAACTGAGGGTGTGACATTTTAGTCATATCTTACTCACACATTTCTTTATCAATCCACCCTTTGACTAAATTTCACACACACATTTAAACTACATTCTTATAAAATAAAACACACAACAAAGCATACAACTTGTTTTGCATGTAAAATGAATCACTCGTATGAATCACACAATAAGAATACAATTTGTCTTGCATGCTATCAAATGTTACTTCCAACCATAACTCTCCTTTCTAGGATTTTCACTATAACTTTCATTGAAAAGATAGTATACTAAACATAAAAAATTGTCTCATTCAATTCAGGTTAATCAGGATTGAAATCGTCTGCATCCTCCATCAGAGCGGGAGGCATGTAGCGTTCATTCCATTGGTCTGAGTCTGGAATGGGTCCAAACCTCACAATCTGTTGGGTCACTGCTTTCTCCAGAGACCTGAACACAAGACCTCTCACACATGGGATTAGGCAACATCCACATTACACCAGCATGAACATTCCAGCCAAAGCCCCCCCTAATAAAGTTGCAACAATAGCTTTCCATTTTCCAAACATGTTATCAAACCAACCGGTTAGTGAGTTATCAATACCAGAGTTCTCAGCCAGTTCGTTCGTCAGCATGGTGAGTCCCTGAAGAGCCTTGGTCACTGACCCATCAGGTGCTGTATTATTGGGGATGAAAGTACAGCACATAGATCCAAACATAACACAAACCCCGCCCTTCTCCGCCAAAAGCAAATCTAAGGCTATTCTATTCTGCCATGCCATTAAGCTAGTTGCCGCTGTCTGCTCAGCCAATCCCTTTATTGCATCACGAGTGTGGTTAATAAATCTCTGCTGGTTGTAGTAAATGTAATTTAAAAGACTTGACTCAAACCCAGGCGCGATCTGATTCCTAGCTTTGAATTCTTCTGGAACCCCTCAAGGTACTCCTATCCCATCTATATATATCCTCTCATCAAAGGATCCCGGAAGGAGGTCTCGCTTTTTATGCGACAACCCATCAGTCTCTGACATGTTAGATCGTTTGATGAGAGTGAAAGGCATTACCAGCTGAGCTAGCGCACAGGTTCCAGTCCAATTCGCATGTAGTCTGGGCCACAGTCTGTTCCCACCACACAACCACCAGATGTCAGCGCTGGCCTGGTTTTGATCCCTAAAATCCTCTGGCTGCAACAAAGAGGAGAGATTAGTCATGGTGTCTTTGGTCGTGACATTCTCTGTGTGGGAGCAAGAGCTAAGATGCCCTACCTCGTACCCCATCTTGTCCATCCTAGAAAAGCAATAATACGCCTCCACTGATACTTCAAAAGGGGGTACTCTAGGTCTAGGATACTTTGATAATGGGGGATACAGATAGTGCAAGTTAACACAAGACTCATTCACCACATTCCCAAGTGGTTTGAACAATTTAACCATGCAGGATAAACCTGACGGAGTGTTAAAGCCAGTCAAAGGGAACGGAGTAGTGGTTAACCTAGGTTTAGCTGTTCCACAGGCGTAACAGTCCTCCTTGGACATAGTTCTTGCCGTATGCTGTATCCATTCCAACCATAGATTCAGGTCCTTATAACCAGTCTCCACCTCTAATACCTCCTTCAGGTCTATAGTTTGCACCATCTTCACCACGGCCCCAGTCTCACTCCCTCCCTCAGAAATGTTTACTCTATAGGGTGCCCCAGTTGAAGAGGATATTTCATCTGTCGGGACTGCGTATGGAGATTCACATATCCCCCCCTCTCGGTATGAGCGACTACATGGTCCCAGGATGTACATGGTGACATACAGTGGGGAGAACAAGTATTTGATACACTGCCGATTTTACAGGTTTTCCTACTTACAAAGCATGTAAAGGTCTGTAATTTTTATCATAGGTACACTTCAACTGTGAGAGACGGAATCTAAAACAAAAATCCAGAAAATTACATTGTATGATTTTTAAGTAATTAATTTGCATTTTATTGCATGACATAAGTATTTGATCACCTACCAACCAGTAAGAATTCCGGCTCTCACAGACCTGTTAGTTTTTCTTTAAGAAGCCCTCCTGTTCTCCACTCATTACCTTTATTAACTGCACCTGTTTGAACTCGTTACCTGTATAAAAGACACCTGTCCACACACTCAATCAAACAGACTCCAACCTCTCCACAATGGCCAAGACCAGAGCGCTGTGTAAGGACATCAGGGTTAACATTGTAGACCTGCACAAGGCTGGGATGGGCTACAGGACAATAGGCAAGCAGCTTGGTGAGAAGGCAACAACTGTTGGCGCAATTATTAGAAAATGGAAGAAGTTCAAGATGACGGTCAATCACCCTTGGTCTGGGGCTCCCTGCAAGATCTCACCTCGTGGGGCATCAATGATCATGAGGAAGGTGAGGGATCAGCCCAGAACTACACGGCAGGACCTGGTCAATGACCTGAAGAGAGCTGGGACCACAGTCTCAAAGAAAACCATTAGTAACACACTACGCCGTCATGGATTAAAATCCTGCAGCGCACGCAAGGTCCCCCTGCTCAAGCCAGCGCATGTCCAGGCCCCTCTGAAGTTTGCCAATGACCATCTGGATGATCCAGAGGAGGAATGGGAGAAGGTCATGTGGTCTGATGAGACAAAAATAGAGCTTTTTGGTCTAAACTCCACTCGCCGTGTTTGGAGGAAGAAGAAGGATGAGTACAACCCCAAGAACACCATCCCAACCGTGAAGCATGGAGGTGGAAAAATCATTATTTGGGGATGCTTTTCTGCAAAGTGGACAGGACGACTGCACCGTATTGAGGGGAGGATGGAAGAGGCCATGTATCGCGAGATCTTGGCCAACAACCTCCTTCCCTCAGTAAGAGCATTGAATATGGGTCGTGGCTGGGTCTTCCAGCATGACAACGACCCGAAACACACAGCCAGGGCAACTAAGGAGTGGCTCCGTAAGAAGCATCTCAAGGTCCTGGAGTGGCCTAGCCAGTCTCCAGACCTGAACCCAATAGAAAATCTTTGGAGGGAGCTGAAAGTCCGTATTGCCCAGCGACAGCCCCGAAACCTGAAGGATCTGGAGAAGGTCTGTATGGAGGAGTGGGCCAAAATCCCTGCTGCAGTGTGTGCAAACCTGGTCAAGACCAACAGGAAACGTATGATCTCTGTAATTGCAAACAAAGGTTTCTGTACCAAATATTAAGTTCTGCTTTTCTGATGTATCAAATACTTATGTCATGCAATAAAATGCAAATTAATTACTTAAAAATCATACAATGTGATTTCTGGATTTTTGTTTTAGATTCCGTCTCTCACAGTTGAAGTGTACCTATGATAAAAATTACAGACCTCTACATGCTTTGTAAGTAGGAAAACCTGCAAAATCGGCAGTGTATCAAATACTTGTTCTCCCCACTGTACATACAGTTAGGGAAAAAAGTATTTGATCCCCTGCTGATTTTGTAAGTTTGCCCACTGACAAAGACATGATCAGTCTATAATTTTAATGGTAGGTTTATTTGAACAGTGAGAGACAGAATAACAACAAAAAAATCCAGAAAAACGCATGTAAAAAATGTAATAAATTGATTCACATTTTAATTAGGGAAATAAGTATTTGACCCCTCTGCAAAACATTACTTAGTACTTGGTGGCAAAACCCTTGTTGGCAATCACAGAGGTCAGACGTTTCTTGTAGTTGGCCACCAGGTTTGCACACATTTCAGGAGGGATTTTGTTCCACTCCTCTTTGCAGATCTTCTCCAAGTCATTAAGGTTTCGAGGCTGACGTTGGCAACTCGAACCTTCAGCTCCCTCCACAGATTTTATATGGGATTAAGGTCTGGAGACATGCTAGGCCACTCCAGGACCTTAATGTGCTTCTTCTTGAGTCACTCCTTTGTTGCCTTGGCCGTGTGTTTTGGGTCATTGTCATGCTGGAATACCCATCCACGACCCATTTTCAATGCCCTGGCTGAGGGAAGGAGGTTCTCACCCAAGATTTGACGGGACATGGCCCCGTCCATCGTCCCTTTGATGCGGTTAAGTTGTCCTGTCCCCTTAGCAGAAAAACACACCCAAAGCATAATGTTTCCACCTCCATGTTTGACGGTGGGGATGGTGTTCTTGGGGTCATAGGCAGCATTCCTCCTCCTCCAAACACGGCGAGTTGAGTTGATACCAAATAGCTCGATTTTGGTCTCATCTGACCACAACACTTTCACCCAGTTCTCCTCTGAATCATTCAGATGTTCATTGGCAAACTTCAGACGGCCCTGTATATGTGCTTTCTTGAGCAGGGGGACCTTGCAGGCGCTGCAGGATTTCAGTCCTTCACGGCGTAGTGTGTTACCAATAGTTTTCTTGGTGACTATGGTCCCAGCTGCCTTGAGATCATTGACAAGACCCTCCCGTGTAGTTCTGGGCTGATTCCTCACCGTTCTCATGATCATTGCAACTCCACGAGGTGAGATCTTGCAAGGAGCCCCAGGCCGAGGGAGATTGACAGTTCTTTTGTGTTTCTTCCATTTGCGAATAATCGCACCAACTGTTGTCACCTTCTCACCAAGCTGATTGGTGATGGTCTTGTAGCCCATTCCAGCCTTATGTAGGTCTACAATCTTGTCCCTGACATCATTGGAGAGCTCTTTGGTCTTGGCCATGGTGGAGAGTTTGGAATCTGATTTATTGATTGCTTCTGTGGACAGGTGTCTTTTATACAGGTAACAAGCTGAGATTAGGAGCACTCCCTTTAAGAGTGTGCTCCTAATCTCAGCTCGTTACCTGTATAAAAGACACCTGGGAGCCAGAAATCTTTCTGATTGAGAGGAGGTCAAATACTTATTTCCCTCATTAAAATGCAAATCAATTTATAACAGTTTTGACATGCATTTTTTTCTGGATTTTATTTTTTTTATTCTGTTTTTCACTGTTCAAAATAAACCTACCATTAAAATTATAGACTGATCATTTCTTTGTCAGTGGGCAAACGAACAAAATCAGCAGGGGATCAAATAATTTTTTCCCTCACTGTATATATCTCCCGTCCTTTATAACACTACCAGCCAGCCTTGGCTCGAGAGACCCCAACTGGTCCGCGAAGACCTCAAAGGTGATGTCCTTTCCTACAGTCACTAGTACTTCCCCTTTCCCTACGTCAAGCTGTCTTTTCTGCCTGCTTTTGCTTTCCCCGGGCATTACCTTCCTAAATTGAGTTAGGTTAACTACTACTTCTGGCGGTTCAGGCGGGTTTGGGTGTGCTAGGAATATGGCTACCACAATCAGACAGCCACCTACCGTCAGGAAACATGTAAATCCCCACCCTCGTCCCGCGAACATGTCAGACACCAGAGGCCAACCCATTGCTTTCCCTTCTATCGAACTCACACAGGGATGATCAGACAGGGTAAGGGAATCTTCGTTAAGGAGCCAACCCCAGAGCCCTAGTGGTGATCGGTTCTTTCTCCTAACTCTGTGTTTGTTCGTCAGGTGTGGCTGGGTTTGCCTTTTTGCAGTGTGTGACATGCACCCAGGTGGATCTGTCCGCAATTCTTACAGCGAAGGCCGTCACCAACAGGACCTGATATGGACCTTCCCAACGGGGCTGCTTCCAGTCTTTCTTCTTTAAGGATTGGATCCACTCCCAGTCACCTGGTTGGATAGAGTGGGTTACCTTCTCCTTTAGTTCTCCTGTGGGGCACAAAATCTTTGACATATGTGTTTGGTTAACGAACAGTCTCCTCATATGTTCTGCCAACGTGTCTTCTACTTCTATGTCTGCCTGCTCTAGTCTGCCTAACTCAGGCATTCTGTATGGTCTCCCAAATACCTTCTCGAAGGGGGATAACCCATCTTTATCTGGGGTTACTCTAATGGTGATTAATACTATCGGTAGACATTGTACCCAATTTCTTCCCTTCACTCCGAGATAACGCTATAAAATCAATTTCCAATTGCTGGACTGGATATTTTGCCAGGGGATATTCCCCCTGGGGTGCTCTCTCTACCTTGGTGATTATTCTGTATACAGATCTGGAACAACATTATTATTTTTTCGTTATACCATAGGCCACAAAGTGTTTCCTAACCTGCTCTACCATTCCCCATGGCTTTACCCATGTGTCAATATTTCCGCATATCAAAACGGTGACTTTAATAAATTAATAATTTATCCTTATGCCAGACATTATGTCATAGGATTGCCCGTTTCTTTTTCCACATGTTCAATTATTTATCCTGTCTTCTTTACAGTATGAAAATGTATGCACTCACTAACTGTAAGTCACGCCGGATAAGAGCGTCTTATCCTACTTTATCCTATCCCAGGTATTCCTTAAAGAGGTGGGGTTTCAAATGTCTCCGGAAGGTGGTGAGTGACTCCGCTGTCCTGGTGTCGTGAGGGAGCTTGTTCCACCATTGGGGTGCCAGAGCAGCGAACAGTTTTGACTGGGCTGAGCGGGAACTGTGGTTCCGCAGAGGTAGGGGAGCCAGCAGGCCAGAGGTGGATGAACGCAATGCCCTCGTTTGGATGTAGGGACTGATCAGAGCCTGAAGGTACGGAGGTGCCATTCCCCTCACAGCTCCGTAGGCAAGCACCATGGTCTTGTAGCAGATGCGAGCTTCAACTGGAAGCCAGTGGAGTGTGCGGAGGAGCGGGGTGACATGAGAGAACTTGGGAAGGTTGAACACCAGACGGACTGCGGCATTCTGGATGAGTTGTAGGGGTTTAATGGCACAGGCAGGGAGCCCAGCCAACAGCGAGTTGCAGTAATCCATACGGGAGATGACAAGTGCCTGGATTAGGACCTGTGCTGCTTCCTGTGTAAGGCAGGGTCGTACTCTCCGAATGTTGTAGAGCAGGGGTGTCAAACTCATTTTAGCTCAGGGGCCACATGGAGGAAAATCTATTCCAAAGTGGGCCGGACCGGAAAAATCATGGTATATATAACTTAAAAACAACAACTTCAGATTGTTTTCTTTGTTTTACAGTTTTTCTCCATTGGTTTGGCTCATTTCTTGAAACAGAAATTACATTCTCAAAACTACATGGACAAACCTCCAAACCACTTGGCAATTGTTCACAACAGAATTGAATTTCTCATTCATTTCATCAAATTGCAAATGTCTAAGTACATGTCTCAATGTCTCAGTACATCTTTGCAAATGATTAAGTACAGGTAGCCTACATTTAGCACAATTTCCAAGTGAATAGATCTTGTTGATCTAAACTGATTGTTGATTCTCAGTCTAATGGTTGTTCGCTCCAAAACGTGTCAGCGTCATTTCATTGTATAAGTCATCACATGCACAATAGTCTGTTCAATTGTCAAAATTAGTCCAGAACATAATACCATGAATACCATATATGAATCCCTTGGAACATTTGATAAATTTATTACAGCAATTGACAGTCAGGTGAAACTAGAACTTGACTAACGAAGGAGGAGTTTCACACATCTCAGATGACCAATCAAACAGTATGTTTAGTTACCTGACAGGTGCTGTCCATGACTGTGAATGCTGCCAAACATGTATGTAAAGAGCTTGACCATGCAGGACCAGTACAATTTCTGAACATGGAGGCACCTGGCCAAGTAAATGAACAAGGGCAACTGCCTGCTCGAGGAAGAGGAAGAAGAAGAAGAGGAGGAGGAGGAGTAAGGGTGCGTGGTGGTGGAATAGGGGGAAGAGGCCGAGGAGCACGAAGACACCATGCTGTCCCGGATGAAATTCGGGCCACAATTATAGACCATGTCATCAACCATGGCCTCACAATGGCGGAGGCAGGTCGCCGAGTGCAGCCTAATGTGCCTCGCTCAACAGTCTCCTCCATCATCCAAACCTTTCGCAGGGAAAACAGGTATGTAGTCAGTCAATGATGGAATTATATGTTGTATAGGACAGGACACTGTGCATAGAGCAAGAAATATATTTATTTACATATTTACCTATTCATTTAGTGTGTGTGTGTGATAGGCCTACAGTAATATCTTACCTCAATGGGATGTTATGATACTAAAAATGACAAGAAAAACATTGGAGAAAATAAACTATGGAATAGTTTATTTTCTACAGTATTGATGATACAGTTTACAGTAGTATTCCAGTCACTGTGCAGTGATGCATTAGAATTGTGGTAAAGTTACTGTAAGTAAAACAACAATACAATTACATAGGTAACTCATTCTGTAAGGAATACATAAGGTATACATTACGAATGGAGTGTTGTCCTTTGACTTCTATATCTAGGATTGGACGACAACCTTGCACAGGTGGCAGAGGAAAACTTCTCAATGAACAACAAGAACAAGAGATCTGTAACATGGTGATGGCAAATAATGCCATCACATTGAGACAGATCCGCGCTGCAATCCTACAAGACAATGCCATATTCCAAAATGTCAACTCTATAAGCATCTCCACAATAGACCGGATATTGAAGAAGCATCAGATGACAATGAAGCAAATTTACAGGGTACCATTTGAGAGGAACTCTGATAGAGTGAAAGAGCTGCGGTACCAGTATGTACATGTAAGTCAGTTACTGGTTGTCCATCATTATAACATTTTTACAATTAAGCAGTGGTTCCCAAACTTTTTGGCTTCAGTACCCACTTTACCTGATTTGTGTATCCAGGTAATCCAGGTATGGAAGTATTTGATTTATCTGACTTCAACATTTCGCCTAAAAACTGCAGCTTACTGTATGATGCAATTATCATTATAATCCTTATTTTGAAGAATATAACATACAATAAGAAAAGGGGTCAAAGAGCTGCAATTAGTGCCTCCCATGTAAATCTATCTAATACTGTGGGTTTTACTGTAACATTTCAGTAAGTCTAGTCATTGATGATTTCCCCCCTCCCCTTTCTGTCAAATACCCCCTGTAGTACCTCTGCATAGGGGTACATGTACCCCCAGGTTTGGAACCACTGGAGTAGTGGCCAGTAGTATATTGAACTTGTGGAGAACATAGAACATTCCTATGTAATTGTCTGTAACTGTAGTGTATGACTCTTCTGTATGACTGATTTGATGTTTTCTTTTTTTACGCTATTGTAGAGAATAATGGCATTGGAAGGAAACGAGACCCATCACATCCTCGTATTTGTGGATGAAGCTGGCTTCAACCTGGCCAAGGGCCGAAGACGTGGCCGTAATATTATTGGCCACCGGGCCATGGTGGATGTCCCAGGCCAGCGAGGGGGCAATATAACTATGTGTGCTGCCATATCGGAGAATGGTGTGGCCACTCACATCCCCAGTCTTGGCCCATACAATACACAGAAGCTCCTCATCTTCTTGGACCGCCTTCATGTTGATTTGATCCCTGAAAATGAGAGCGGTCTCGTAGGGCCTCACCTACCACAATATGTCATTGTATGGGACAATGTGAATTTCCACCGTGGCCCGCTCATCAGGGCCTGGTTCACTACTCATCCAAGGATGGTCATGGTGTTCCTACCACCTTACTCTCCTTTCCTCAATCCTATTGAGGAGTATTTCTCCGCTTGGAGGTGGAGAGTGTATGAGCATCGGGCTCAAGATCAGAGGTCCCTGCTCCATGCAATGGACGCTGCGTGTGAGGATATTACAGGAGATCAGTGTAGGGGATGGTTGTGACATGCACGCCGTTTCTTCCCTCGTTGCATCGCAAGGGAGAATATACGCTGTGATGTGGACGAGAATCTGTGGCCAGACAGACAGCAGCGTGTGGATGGCCAGGAGGGTGAGGACAGCGACCAGTGAAGAACTGTTAGTTGTGAAACTCCAGCTTTATTTACAGCACTGTAGGCTGCATATAATTTTCATTGTTTTTTGTTTGTGTGTTTATATTACAGTATATTATGCTGTATACATTTTCTTTTACTCTGATGTATGGAAGTTACTTTATGTGTGTGAATGATAATGGTTACAATTTCCTTGGCAGTATGAGTGCAATGTGTGATGTCAAACCTTGGAGGCTACTCTTACCCTAAAATCCTATTTATTTTTTTCAGTTTTATACACAATTGTATTCTGTTAGCTAGACAAAAAACAGTACAGTAACCATTGTCAATGAAGGACTGGGCTAAGACTGAAAGGTGGACATGAGGGATATTTCAATGGTCCTCTGCCATAGTGACAAAACATCTAAACATTTTGACTTGCAGTGCTTACACAATGCCAAATGGACGAAGCATTTTGGGGGCACTGACTGTTTAAATGAGAAGGAAATTTAGTTTTGACACATGCGTGAACTGTTTTGGGAGAGGTATGAGCTTTTGCAAGTGAGCTATAGTGTTGTGCTGAACTGTAAGACTGTTTTGCCAAATGATCTTAGAGTTTTGAGAATGTAATTTCTGTTTCAAGAAATGAGCCAAACCAATGGAGAAAAACTGTAATACGATCAACATACAACATAAAGCTGGAGCCTGAGGACAGTGTGTCCAAAATAGTACAAGCACAACATCACTATTAATCATAAAACACGTCAAGTTTATTTGAAAATTCTAAAGAAAAAGAACACACAAACACACAATGCCTCAGTGATTAACAGAACTGTTTCACAGATCACAGAACTATATCAGAGTGTCATTTCTCAGGCAGAAATGTAGATAAAAATAATGAAATCCTGTTCCCCAAACAAGTGCAAGAACCACAGAGTCAAGAATAGGTTAAATATACAAATAAAATAAAATCAATTAATAACAATAGCACATCAACATAAAAACATATAAACATAAAGCTGGAGCCTGAGGACAGTGTCCAAAAGCACAACATCACTATTAATCATAAAACACCTCAAGTTATTTGAAAGTTCTGAGGACAAAGAACACAAACACACAATGCCTCAGTGATTCACAGAAGTATATCACAGATCACAGAACTATATCAGGGTGTCATTTCTCAGGCAGAAATGTAGATAAAAATAATGAAATCCTGTTCCCCAAACAAGTGCAAGAACCACAGAGTCAAGAATAGGTTAAATATACAAATAAAATAAAATCAATTAAAAACAATAGCACATCAACATAAAAACATATAAACATAAATCTGAAAGCGTTGCTCAAACTCCCGTAACAGTCCCGTTATTTTATCTTTGAACCGCTTCATGTCTGCCACATGTTGGGTCGCGCACACATTTTTTAGACAGGGGAAGTGAGCTGCATCACCACCGGCAAGTTGCGTCTCCCACAATGACAGCTTCAACTTGAAAGAACGTATGCTGTCATAATACTGCGTGACAACTTTGTTGCGCCCTTGCAGCTGTTTGTTCAAGTTATTCAGGTGCTCTGTAACATCCACCATAAATGCAAGGTCCGGCATCCATTCTGCGGAATGAAATTCTAACACTGGTTTGCCCTTTTCTTCCATGAACTGTTCAATTTCTTCTCGTAAATCAAAGAAACGCCTCAGCACAGCACCTCGGCTTAACCATCAGTTGTCAAAGTTGTCATATTTGTCGGCATGAAGACTCACATATGTGATGGCGAAGTAGTGCAGTTGTGTTTTTATCGTCTGTCTGTAAATAGCCTGTAAATACCCTATTTTCGTACATTTTTCGTACATATTTCCCTATCAGACTTTTCATCCTTCTACAAGATATACTTTCCTGCAACCCGCCTCACTCAATGTGGAACGGATTCTATTATTGACTTACCTTTATCTAGAATCTAGAATCTCCAGTTGAAACTAGCTAGCCAGCTAACTAGCTACTTGCTATTTGCTATTAGCCACAGCTAGCGGTGTTTTCACCCAGAACATTGGATTTTTTTCCGCGGGATTAATTTTAATCATTGGACATTGATCACCGGATATTCGGCCAGTCTGCACAGCGCGTTATCGACCCAGAACATATCAGTTTTTCCGCGGAATCACTGATTCACTGGACCTTTAACTCCGGATTAATCGCTACCAGCTGGCTACAACAAATCGGACGCTGTGGTCTGGCTAATCAACCTGAGCTAGGCCCATCTCCCGGCTATCTACCTCTCTATCAACCGGACGGGACCACATAGTATTGACACGGAGCCCCGCCGATCCTACACGACTGGTCTGCCGACGAAATCGTCTGATGTGGTTACGACGTAACCACGAAGATTCCATCCATCTGCTAGCCCTGGCCCGTTAGCACACGCTTACTCACTAAACTGAACTAGCTACTGGACTAGCTACTTGCTATTAGCCACAGCTAGCAGTGTTTCACCCAGAACATTTGATTTTTTTCCGCGGGATTAATTTTAATCACTGGACTTTGATCACCGGATATTCGGCCAGTCAGCACTGCGCGTTATCGACCCAGAACATATCAGTTTTTCCGCCGGAATCACTGGACCTTTAACTCCGGATTCTTCGCTACCAGCTGGCTACAACAAAACGGACGTAGCACACGCTAGCCGTGGCCTCTTACTCACTAGCACTTCACCACCGGACCTTATGATAACTCAGCTATACAGCTGATATCTGCTGGACTGTTCCTTTTTTACGGTACTACATCCTGTTTATGTTTAGCCTCAGCCCAAACATGGTTAGTTTATTGTTGTTTCGGTTATTTCTAATTGTACTATATCACTGTAGACCCCCAGCCTAGCTAAACCTGCCTTAGTTAGCTCTTTTGTCCCTCCACCCATACACTCAGAGACCGACTCAATTGATGCCTCTAGAGATACTATCTCTTTCAGTGTTACCCAACGCTTAGGTTTACCTCCACTTTACTCATATCCTTCCATATCCTTGTCTGTACATAATGCCCTGAATCTTTTCTATAACACCCGGAAATCTGCCCCCTTTATTCTATGTACCCAACGCACTAGAAGACCAGTTCTTAAAGCCTTTAGCCGTATCCTTATTCTAGTCCTCCTCTGTTCCTCTGGTGATGTAGAGGCTAACCCAGGCCCTGTAGCCCCCAGTATCACTCCTACTCCCCAGGAGCTATCATTTGTTGACTTCTGTAATCGCAAAAGTCTTGGTTTCTTGCACATAAATATCAGAAGTCTACTTCCTAAGTTTGAGTTATTCACTGCGTTAGCACACTCTGCCAACCCTGATGTTCTAGCAGTGTCTGAATCCTGGCTCAGGAAGGCCACCAAAAATTCTGAAATTTCCATCCCCAACTATAACATTTTCCGTCTAGATAGAACTGCCAAAGGGGGTGGAGTTGCAATCTACTGTAGAGATAGCCTGCAGAGCTCTATCATACTATCCAGGTCTGTGCCCAAACAGTTTGAGCTTCTACTTCTAAAAATCCACCTTTCCAGAAATAAGTCTCTCACTGTTGCCGCTTGCTACAGACCCCCCTCAGCCCCCAGCTGTGCCCTGGACACCATATGTGAATTGATTGCCCCCCATTTATCCTCTGAGTTTGTACTGCTTGGTGACCTAAATTGGGATATGCTTAATAACCCAGCCATCCTACAATCCAAGCTAGATGCCCTCAACCTCACGCAAATTATCAACGAACCTACCAGGTACAACCCTAAATCCTTAAACATGGGTACCCTCATAGATATCATCCTGACTAACATACCCTCTAAATACACCTCAGCTGTCTTCAACCAGGATCTCAGCGATCACTGCCTTATTGCCTGCGTCCGTAACGGGTCCGCGGTCAAACAACCACCCCTCATCACTGTCAAACGCTCCCTAAAACACTTTAGCGAGGAGGCCTTCCTAATTGACCTGGCCCAGGTATCCTGGATGGATATAGATCTCATTCCGTCAGTAGAGGATGCCTGGTTGTTCCTTAAAAGTAATTTCCTCTCAATCTTAAATAAACATGCCCCATTCAAAAAATACAGAACTAAGAACCGATATAGCCCCTGGTTCTCCTCAGACTTGACTGCCCTTGACCAGCACAAAAACATCCTGTGGCGTACAGCATTAGCATCAAAAAGCCCCCGCGATATGCAACTTTTCAGGGAAGTTAGGAACCAATATACACAAGCAGTCAGGAAAGCAAAGGCTAACTTTTTCAAACAGAAATTTGCATCCTGTAGCACTAACTCCAAAAAGTTTTGGGACACTGTAAAGTCCATGGAGAATAAGAGCACTTCCTCCCAGCTGCCCACTGCACTGAGGCTAGGAAACACTATCTCCACCGATAAATCTACAATAATCGAGAATTTCAACAAGCATTTTGCTACAGCTGGCCATGCTTTCCATCTGGCTACCACTAACCCGGCCACCAACTCTGCACCCTCTGCTGCAACTTGCCCATGCCCCCCCGCTTCTCCTTCACACAAATTCAGACAGCTGATGTTTTGAAAGCGCTGCAAAATCTGGACCCCTACAAATCAGCTGGGCTAGACAATCTGGACCCTTTCTTCCTAAAACTAGCCGCCGAAATTGTCGCAACCCCTATTACTAGTCTGTTCAACCTCTCTTTCATAACGTCTGAGATCCCCAGAGATTGGAAAGCTGCCGCGGTCATCCCCCTCTTCAAAGGGGGTGACACTCTAGATCCAAACTGCTACAGACCTATATCCATCCTGCCCTGCCTTTCGAAAGTATTCGAAAGCCAAGTTAATAAACAGATCATCGACCATTTCGAATACCACCGTACCTTCTCCGCTATGCAATCCGGTTTCCGAGCTGGTCACGGGTGCACTTCAGCCACGCTCAAGGTCCTAAACGATATTATAACCGCGATTGATAATAGACAGTACTGTGCAGCCGTCTTCATCGACCTGGCCAAGGCTTTCGACTCTGTCAACCACCGCATTCTTATTGGCAGACTAAATAGCCTTGGTTTCTCAAATGACTGCCTCGCCTGGTTCACCAACTACTTCTCAGATAGAGTTCAGTGTGTCAAATCGGAGGGCCTGTTGTCTGGACCTATGGCAGTCTCTATGGGGGTGCCACAGGGTTCAATTCTTGGGCCGACACTTTTCTCCGTGTATATCAATGATGTCGCTCTTGCTGCTGGTGACTCTCAGATCCACCTCTACGCAGACGACACCATTTTGTATACATCTGGCCCTTCATTGGACACTGTGTTAACAAACCTCCAAACGAGCTTCAATGCCATACAACAATCCTTCAGTAGCCTTCAACTGCTCTTAAACACTAGTAAAACTAAATGCATGCTTTTCAATCGAACGCTGCTAGCACCCGCCCACCCGACTAGAATCACCACTCTGACGGGTCTGACCTAGAGTATGTGGACAACTACAAATATCTAGGTGTCTGGTTAGACTGTAAACTCAACTTCCAGACTCACATAAAGAATCTCCAATCCAAAGTTAAATCTAGAATCGGCTTCCTATTTCGCAACAAAGCCTCCTTCACTCATGCTGCCAAACATGCCCTCGTAAAACTGACTATCCTACCGATCCTTGACTTCGGCGATGTCATTTATAAAATAGCCTCCAACACTCTACTCAGCAAATTGGATGTAGTCTATCACAGTGCCATCCGTTTTGTCTCCAAAGCCCCATACACTACCCACCACTGTGACCTGTACGCTCTTGTTGGCTGGTCCTCACTACATGTTCGTCAGTCAAACCCACTGGCTCCAGGCCATCTATAAATCACTGCTAGGCAAATCCCCGCCTTATCTTAGCTCATTGGTCACCATAGCAGCACCCACCCGTAGTCTGCGCTCCAGCAGGTATATCTCACTGGTCATTCCCAAAGCCAACACCTCCTTTGGCCGCCATTCCTTCCAGTTCTCTGCTGCCAATGACTGGAACGAATTGCAAAAATCTCTGAAGCTGGAGACTCTTATCTCCCTCAATAACTTTAAGCATCAGTTGTCAGAGCACCTTACCGATCACTGCACCTGTACACAGCCCATCTGAAATTAGCCCACCCAACTACCTCATCCCTATATTGTTATTTAATTTGCTCTTTTGCACCCCAGTATCTCTATTTGCACATAATCTCTTGCACATCTAGCATTCCAGTGTTAATACTATTGTAATTATTCTGCACTATAGCCTATTTATTGCCTTACCTCCATAACTTGCTACATTTGCACACACTGTATATATATTTTCTGTTGTATTTCTGACTTTATGTTTTTTTTACCCCATATGTAACTCTGTGTTGTTTTTGTTGCACTACTTTGCTTTGTCTTGGCCAGGTCGCAGTTGTAAATGAGAACCTGTTCTCAACTGGCTTACCTGGTTAAATAAAGGTGAAATAAATAAATAAATAAAAAAACATAGTGGCGACGAAGGTTATATTCTTTCAGCACTGCAACATGCTCTGAACACACCAAACATACAGCTTTCCCATTCAATTCCGTGATTAAATAGGATGACCATTTTTCTTGGAACACTCTGCACTCTGCGTCCACTTTTCTATTTTTTGACAGAGACATATTGGGGCAATGAGGGTGCCAAAGCACATAATGTTAAAAGTAGAAGCCGTAATAAATATCGCGGACAAAACAAAGTAGCTCATTGGCTGCACGTGCTTGACCTACTTGCTCTGCCCCGGTATAAACAGTTTGCTTGCTTAACACAATTGCTATTGCGCCATCCAGTGGACGCAATTGGAACAGCAGTTTATTTTATTGAAAAATTGCAGCGCATTTTTATACTTTACCAATTTTTTTATTTTTATTATTATTATTTTTTATCATCTCGCGGGCCGGATTAAACCCGTTTGCGGGCCTGATCCGGCCCGCGGGCCGTACGTTTGACACCCCTGTTGTAGAGCATGAACCTACAGGATCGGGTCACCGCCTTGATGTTAGCGGAGAACGACAGGGTGTTGTCCAGGGTCACGCCAAGGCTCTTCGCACTCTGGGAGGAGGACACAACGGAGTTGTCAACCGTGATGGCGAGATCATGGAACGGGCAGTCCTTCCCCGGGAGGAAGAGCAGCTCCGTCTTGCCAAGATTCAGCTTGAGGTGGTGATCCGTCATCCATACTGATATGTCTGCCAGACATGCAGAGATGCGATTCACCACCTGGTTATCAGAAGGGGGAAAGGAGAAGATTAGTTGTGTGTCGTCTGCGTAGCAATGATAGGAGAGGCCATGTGAGGATATGACAGAGCCAAGTGACTTGGTGTATAGCGAGAATAGGAGAGGGCCTAGAACTGAGCCCTGGGGGACACCAGTGGTGAGAACACGTGGTGCGGAGACAGCTTCTCACCACGCCACTTGGTAGGAGCGACCGGTCAGGTAGGCCGCAATCCAAGAGTGAGCCGCGCCGGAGATGCCCAGCTCGGAGAAGGTGGAGAGGAGGATCTGATGGTTCACAGTATTAAAGGCAGCAGACAGGTCTAGAAGGACAAGAGCAGAGGAGAGAGAGTTAGCTTTAGCAGTGCGGAGAGCCACCGTGACACAGAGAAGAGCAGTCTCAGTTGAATGACCAGTCTTGAAACCTGACTGGTTTGGATCAAGAAGGTAATTCTGAGAGAGATAGCAAGAGAGTTGGCTAAAGACGGCACGCTCAATAGTTTTGGAGAGAAAAGAAAGAAGGGATACTGGTCTGTAGTTGTTGACATCAGAGGGATCAAGTGTTGGTTTTTTGAGAAGGGGTGCAACTCTCGCTCTCTTGAAGACGGAAGGGACATAGCCAGCGGTCAAGGATGAGTTGATCAGCGAGGTGAGGTAAGGGAGAAGGTCACCGGAGATGGTCTGGAGAAGAGAGGAGGGGATAGGGTCAAGCGGGCAGGTTGTTGGGCGGCCGGCCGTCACAAGTCGCAAGATTTTATCTGGAGAGAGAGGGGAGAAAGAAGTCAAAGCATAGGGTAGGGCAGTGTGAGCAGGACCAGCAGTGTCATTTGACTTAACAAACGAGGATCGGATGTCGTCAACCTTCTTTTCAAAATGGTTGACGAAGTCATCCACAGAGAGGGAGGGGGGGAGGAGGATTCAGCAGGGAGGAGAAGGTGGCAAAGAGCTTCCTAGGGTTAGAGGCAGATGCTTGGAATTTAGAGTGGTAGAAAGTGGCCTTAGCAGCAGAAACAGATGAAGAAAATGTAGAGAGGAGGGAGTGAAAAGATGCCAGGTCCGCAGGGAGTCTAGTTTTCCTCCATTTCCGCTCGGCTGCCCGGAGCCCTGTTCTGTGAGCTCGCAATGAGTCATCAAGCCACGGAGCTGGAGGGGAGGACCGAGCCGGCCGGGAGGATAGGGGACATAGAGAGTCAAAGGATGCAGAAAGGGAGGAGAGGAGGATTGAGGAAGCAGAATCAGGAGATTGGAGGGAGAAGGATGGAGCAGAGGGAAGAGATTATAGGATGGAAGAGGAGAGAGTAGCGGGAGAGAGAGAGCAAAGGTTGCGACGGCGCATTACCATCTGAGTAGGGGCAGAGTGAGTAGTGTTGGAGGAGAGCGAGAGAGAGAAGGATACAAAGTAGTGGTCAGAGACATGGAGGGGAGTTGCAGTGAGATTAGTAGAAGAACAGCATCTAGTAAAGATGAGGTCAAGCGTATTGCCTGCCATGTGAGTAGGGGGGACGGTGAGAGGGTGAGGTCAAAAGAGGAGAGGAGTGGAAAGAAGGAGGCAGAGAGAAATGAGTCAAAGGTAGACGTAGGGAGGTTGAAGTCCCCCAGAACTGTGAGGGGTGAGCCATCCTCAGGAAAGGAACTTATCAAGGCGTCAAGCTCATTGATGAACTCTCCAAGGAAACCTGGAGGGCGATAAATGACAAGGATATTAAGCTTAAATGGGCTAGTGACTGTGACAGCATGGAATTCAAATGAGGAGATAGACAGATGGGTCAGGGGAAAAATAGAGAATGTCCACTTGGGAGAGATGAGGATTCCTGTGCCACCACCCCGCTGACCAGATGCTCTCGGGGTATGCGAGAACACATGGTCAGACGAGGAGAGAGCAGTAGGAGTAGCAGTGTTTTCAGTGGTAATCCATGTTTCCGTCAGCGCCAAGAAGTCGAGGGACTGGAGGGTAGCATAGGCTGAGATGAACTCTGCCTTGTTGGCAGCAGAACGGCAGTTCCAGAGGCTGCCTGAGACCTGGAACTCCACGTGGGTGGTGCGTGCAGGGACCACCAGGTTAGAGAGGCAGCAGCCACGCGGTGTGAGGCGTTTGTATAGCCTGTGCGGAGAGGAGAGAACAGGGATAGACAGAGGCATAGTTGACAGGCTGCAGAAAATGGCTACAATAATGCAAAGGAGATCGGAATGAAATGAACTAAACATCTGGGAAAGGAGAGAGTGGGGCCTCCCTCACCACAACACCCAAATATAACTCTCCCAACTTCCACCTCAGAAACTATAATTGTTGTAAACTACAGCGGTTCAATGTTTTCTAGGAATAGACTAACTTAGTTTATTCAGCTAGCTAACTAGGTACAGTATTCTTCCGTGAAAATCGTCCAGGGCACCTAGTCATAAGACGCCACAGCCAGCTAGCATCCCGGACTCCAACAACACGGTTTAGCACCAATACTCGGCCACAACAAACCACCAGTGTGTCAACACGCCAAGCAGATCGTTCGTGTCCATGTCTAACGTTGTGGGTTAGTCCCGACAGCTTGAGCGAGTCCGTCGTCAACTTATTCAGCCAGTTAGTTAGCTAGAATAGTTAGCATACTAGCTAGCCATTGCTTTCAGACAAAGAATAAACCCCTCCTTTCACGGCACGAACACACAGAGAGAGCCAAGCTAACGTTAACTAGTCACCCATGTCCCGAATTCCTTGAACGACTCTGGCTACCAATATGTAAAAACAAAACACAAATGTAGGTTATGACTTACCCCTAGCAGCTACTGTTAGCTAGCCAAGTGCAAAGCTAGCCACTGAATTGACTCAGCCAGTTCACGTCTGAATGTAATCAAGAACCTAGGAAATATCTGTTTCCCCGTATATTGTTCCTGTCACCCTTCTTAATGTCATATTTCAATCATTTGCCAATATAATCCCTTACTTCGTGTAAGTAAGCAGTGATATTTTATTCCCAGGCATCTTTAAAAAAAATGTTTGATACGTTGTCTCCTACTGTCCCTTAACATACAGTGAGGGAAAAAAGTATTTGATCCCCTGCTGATTTTGTACGTTTGCCCACTGACAAAGACATGATCAGTCTGTAATTTTAATGGTAGGTTTATTTGAACAGTGAGAGACAGAATAAAAATAAAAAAATCCAGAAAAACGCATGTCAAAAATGTTATAAATTGATTTGCATTTTAATGAGGGAAATAAGTATTTGACCCCTCTGCAAAACATGACTTAGTACTTGGTGGCAAAACCCTTGTTGGCAATCACAGAGGTCAGACGTTTCTTGTAGTTGGCCACCAGGTTTGCACACATCTCATGAGGGATTTTGTCCCACTCCTCTTTGCAGATCTTCTCCAAGTCATTAATGTTTCGAGGCTGATGTTTGGCAACTTGAACCTTCAGCTCCCGCCACAGATTTTCTATGGGATTAATGTCTGGAGACTGGATAGGCCACTCCAGGACCTTAATGTGCTTCTTCTTGAGCCACTCCTTTGTTGCCTTGGCCGTGTGTTTTAGGTCATTGTCATGCTGGAATACCCATCCACAACCCATTTTCAATGCCCTGGCTGAGGGAAGGAGGTTCTCACCCAAGATTTGACGGTACATGGCCCCGTCCATCGTGCCTTTGATGGGGTGAAGTTGTCCTGTCCCAAAACACCCCCAAAGCATAATGTTTCCACCTCCATGTTTGACGGTGGGGATGGTGTTTGTTGGGGTCATAAGCAGCATTCCTCCTCCTCCAAACACGGCGAGTTGAGTTGATGCCAAAGAGCTCCATTTTGGTCTCATCTGACCACAACACTTTCACCCAGTTCTCCTCTGAATCATTCAGATGTTCATTGGCAAACTTCAGACGGCCCTGTATATGTGCTTTCTTGAGCAGGGGGACCTTGCAGGCGCTGCAGGATTTCAGTCCTTCACGGCGTAGTGTGTTACCAATAGTTTTCTTGGTGACTATGGTCCCAGCTGCCTTGAGATCATTGACAAGATCCTCCCGTGTAGTTCTGGGCTGATTCCTCACCGTTCTCATGATCATTGCAACTCCACGAGGTGAGATCTTGCATGGAGCCCCAGGCCGAGGGAGATTGACAGTTCTTTTGTGTTTCTTCCATTTGCGAATAATCGCACCAACTGTTGTCACCTTCTCACCAAGCTGCTTGGCGATGGTCTTGTAGCCCATTCCACCCTTGTGTAGGTCTACATTCTTGTCCCTGACATTCTTGGAGAGCTTTTTGGTCTTGGCCATGGTGGAGAGTTTGGAATCTGATTGATTGATTGCTTCTGTGGACAGGTGTCTTTTATACAGGTAACAAAATGAGATTAGGAGCACTCCCTTTAAGAGTGTGCTCCTAATCTCAGCTCGTTACCTGTATAAAAGACACCTGGGAGCCAGAAATCTTTCTGATTGAGAGGGGGTCAAATACTTATTTCCCTCACTAAAATGCAAATCAATTTATAACAGTTTTGACATGCGTTTTTTTCTGGATTTTTGTTATTGTTATTCTGTCTCTCACTGTTCAAATAAATCTACCATTAAAATTATAGACTGATCATTTCTTTGTCAGTGGGCAATCGTACAAAATCAGCAGGGGATCAAATACTTTTTTCCCTCACTGTATACTGCAGGGGATTTCCCTCAATCCTGGGAAAAAAGAAAAAAAAAGTATATGATTTATTAGTTAACACTATCGGTAACCCAGAGTTTGTAAGGCTCCAGTTTTCACTGAAACTGATAGAGTTACAGCTAATCTACAGTTGTTTATGACTTTTGACTTGTTTAATGTATCTATCTCACACGATAATAGTTATTTCCCTCCTTGAAGTTTTCTCTAGATAAACGTCTAAAAACTGCGAAGTTTACTTCCTTCCTGTGTACTATTGACAATCCCAGATTAAACGCAACACAAGGTTAGTTTATTTTTGGTAATGGCCTCAACTACCAGGAGTCAATTTCGGACCCCCACTCCGTTTTTGATCTTACACCCCCATCTTATATTTATCTAGAATACTGCCGCATTGGGTTTTCTCTAGATAAACGTCTAAAAGCGGGCTACCGGGATGTCAATCCCGTTTCGGATTATTGACGGAACCTCACTACAGCAAATTTAAACTATTCATTTTTACTGCAGGTTACAGATTCAATTCCCCCAAATCCATGAATAAAGATTACTGACCTTATTCTTGCAGGGTGGGATTGAATTTTGGTTAGATATCGTCACCGTTTCTGTCATTTCCAGTTTGTCACCAGCCTGTATTGAACCCTCAATCTCAGAGGGCAGGTCTTTGTCTATACGGATGTATCATCCGCCCGTGCACGGTTTTCGGTGTCCCCCGGAATGACAGAAGATGGGTATTGATATCCGGCTCGAAGGACCAAGCTGTCACGAGAATTTTGTTATCTCAATGGTTGTGTCAAACACTTCTTAAATCTTTGAATAATTCCCAGAGGTGTACATCTCTAGTTTAAATAAATTAAACAAAGACCCCTTACTGCAATGGTCAGTCTTTATTCATTGAGAGCGCTCTACCACAAAATGGACATACACTCTTTTTATACATACACGTCAGAGGAAAAATCCCACCCCGCTTTAGGCGGGCTGTATTTTTCCACTGTACACATCTTGTAAGCTCACACCTGGGTTTAGCTCATGTGATTATCCTCTGCTCTCCTGACCATCAGGTCACACATACACACACACACATGTTCTTATCATAGCCTACTCCTTGCTCGGGCAGGCTGCATTTTTTCTCTACTCCCATACATAGTTATCGCTGTTCTCACAATATTCTGCAAGCCTTTTTCACTCCCCCTCCCTGTGTGGGAACCGGTCTCCTGTTATTGGTTTCAATCATTTTGCACTTCTGCTTGCCTAATTACAAGACACAAATACTCTGTTGCTGGGCAAATATGCATCTTATATAAACACATTTGATTAACTCTCTAAGCTCTAGTCTACTAATAGTCATACATTATTAGTTTAACTGAGGGTGTGATGTTTTAGTCATATCTTACTCACACATTTCTTTATCAGTCATATGGCAGAAAACTGAAGCATATTACCTTTTCCACAGTGAAGTTTATGAAATGCTGGCCTTGCAGGGATGACATTTGGAGAACAAAGCTATAGGCTTCTGTAGCCAAGCGTAAATGACAGTATAGTGCCAAACCTACCGAGTTGATTTATGATTTGTAGAATGTTGTATTTATACATTTGTCTAACCTTCAAATATTTCATAGATTGAACAATTTAATATGGCAACATTCAGGATGAATCAAATAACTATTTTTTTTATTCAACAATATATTTAGTGTGTAAATGCTCTCTTTTATTATCGACCAATTGGTGCTGAAGAACAGATGAAAATGCTTGTATTGACATGGCTTTCTTTCATTGATCCCTAATATTCTTTACCGTTCTCTCCATATATTCTAGTGAGTCTGTCGAGAAAATTCTAATTAAAGTTAAGCTGACAGCCATTTTGCACTGTTTCGTTTTTTAATCTAGCAAGAGGGCAATATTTGATAAATCTAGTAGTGTGTGCCCCCTGTTTTACTAAGGACCGCTCCTTTGACCTGATGTTGCAGTGAAGTGATATAAATCGATGTAATGATGCAGCCGACCACCAGAGGGATGTCTGTCTCCTGACTTATAAAACGGTGGGAAATCAATAAAATAAGTCATGTAAACATATACATATTTTTTAAAGTAATTCTAGTGCCCAATTTAAGGGACTGTCAGCTTAAGAGGTACACCAATTTAAAGGGATGGCTTTAGATAAATGAAAACCCTATTGAATGAAAACTCCACGAGAAAATCTGTTGGCCAGCAAGTGGGAGGGTTTTCGCACGTATGTCTACTACTGAGAAGTGCATAGGAAAGGCGTGAGTGGGAAAGGCTGTATCGGGCCCTTATAGTGTATTAAATTTAGTCCAAAGTTTAATATTTGTTCCCATATTCCAAGCACACAATGACTACATCAAGCTTGTGACTATTAACTTGTTGGATGTATTTGTTTCGGATGTTGTGCCCAATAGAAATGGATGGTAATTGTAAAGCTACATTTATTGTAAATAAGAATAGAATATGTTTCTGAGCACTTCTATGGTAATGTGGAAGCTACCATGGTTACAGATAATCATGAATTAATTGTGAATAATGATGAGTGAAAAAGTTACAGATGCACAAAGATCATGCCCCCAAAACATGTCAACCTCTGATCATGAAATGTATGCCTCTGTAGCTTTTTCACTCATTACATTTACGTCATTTAGCAGACGCTCTTATCCAGAGCGACATACAGGAGCAATTAGGGTTAAGTGCCTTGCTTAAGCGCAGATCGACAGATTTTTCACCTAGTCGGCTCGGGGATTAGAACCAGCGACCTTTCGGTTACTGGCACAACGCTTTTACCCACTAAGCTACCTGCCGCTATTATTCACAATTCATTCATGATTGTCCGTAATCATGGTAGCATCCACATTAATGTAGAAGTGTTCAGAAACATATCCTATTCTTATTTACAACAAAAGTGATTCCAAAATGACACAAAACATTATTTACCATTCATTTCTATTGGGCAGAACCTAATCCAAAACACAACCAAAACAAACTGCAAATGCATCCAACAAGTTTGTAGAGTCACAAGCTGGATGTAGTCATTGCGTGCTAGGCATATGGGACCAAATACTAAACTTAACTAAATGTAATACACTATAAGTGAATTTGTCCAAATCCTTACGACGCCTTCAAATGGGGGGACTAGATACATAAAGTGCTTTCATTTCTAAACGGTAAAACAGAGATGTATGAAAATACCCTCAAATAAAATGTGACATTCTGTACTGTCACCTCATATTAAACATTTGATCTCAAATCCAAAATACTGGAGTAGAGAGCCAAATTAAAAGTTTTAGCTTCAGTGTATTTCCAAATAACTATGTACTTTGCCTCAGTGTATGCACTCTGCATGAAATGTCTAGTGTTGCAGTATTGTCAGTGTAAACCAGGGGTGTCAAACGTACGGCCCGCGGGCCGGATCAGGCCCGCAAACGGGTTTAATCCGGCCCGCGAGATGATAAAAAAAAAAATAAAAATAAAAAAAATTAGTAAAATATAAAAATGCGCTGCAATTTTTCAATAAAATAAACTGCTGTTCCAATTGCGTCCACTGGATGGCGCAATAGCAATTGTGTTAAGCAAGCAAACTGTTTATACCGGGGCAGAGCAAGTAGGTCAAGCACGTGCAGCCAATGAGCTACTTTGTTTTGTCCGCGATATTTATTACGGCTTCTACTTTTAACATTATGTGCTTTGGCACCCTCATTGCCCCAATATGTCTCTGTCAAAAAAGAGAAAAGTGGACGCAGAGTGCAGAGTGTTCCAAGAAAAATGGTCATCCTATTTAATCACGGAATTGAATGGGAAAGCTGTATGTTTGGTGTGTTCAGAGCATGTTGCAGTGCTGAAAGAATATAACCTTCGTCGCCACTATGTGAGTCTTCATGCCGACAAATATGACAACTTTCAAGGACAGCATAGATGAGAGAAGGTGAATGAACTGTTGGCGGGTCTGAAGAAACAGCAGTCTGTGTTTACTCACAGCCGAGACATCAGTGACGCTGCAGTGAAAGCTAGCTACCTCATTGCTAATGAAATCGCAGTGGCTTCAAAACCATTTAGTGAGGGTGAATTTGTAAAAACATGCATGATGAAGGCAGTGGAGATTGTGTGCCCTGAAAAGCGGCAGGCTTTGCAAATATCAGCCTGACAAGAAACACAGTTGCAGACAGGATTTCCGATCATTCAGTGGATTTGGACAGCCAGTTGAAGCAAAAAGTAAAGTCATTTATTGCGTTTTCGGTTGCAATTGATGAAAGCACGGACATTACAGATGTTGCACAACTGGCAATTTTTTCATCCGCGGAGTTGATGACACATTGACCGTCACCGAGGAGTTCGTGGAGTTGGTGCCGATGACAGATACAACGACAGCAGCTGATATTTTTACCGCACTCGTCGGGCGCGCTGGACAGGGTCGGAGTGGACTGGTCCCCGCTGTCAGCCTGGCTACAGATGGTGCACCCTCAATGATCGGGAAAAAAGCAGGCGTTGTGACAAAGTTCAGAGAGAAAGTGCAATCTGCAAATGGAGGACGTGATTTTTTGACTTTTCACTGTATTTTGCACCAGGAGGCTTTGTGTTGCAAGTCATTAAAGATGGATAACGTCATGAAGGTGGTCATCCAAACTGTTAATTTCATCCGATCCAGAAGCCTGAATCACCGTCAGTTTGACAGCCTTATCAGAGAGAAAGACCACATCTATGGCCTGCCATACCACACTGAGGTAAGATGGTTAAGCCGAGGTGCTGTGCTGAGGCGTTTCTTTGATTTACGAGAAGAAATTGAACAGTTCATGGAAGAAAAGGGCAAACCAGTGTTAGAATTTCATTCCGCAGAATGGATGCCGGACCTTGCATTTATGGTGGATGTTACAGAGCACCTGAATAACTTGAACAAACAGCTGCAAGGGTGCAACAAAGTTGTCACGCAGTATTATGACAGCATACGTTCTTTCAAGTTGAAGCTGTCATTGTGGGAGACGCAACTTGCCGGTGGTGATGCAGCTCACTTCCCCTGTCTGAAAAATGTGTGCGCGACCCAACATGTGGCAGACATGAAGCGGTTCAAAGATAAAATAACGGGACTGTTACGGGAGTTTGAGCAACGCTTTCAGATTTATGTTTATATGTTTTTATGTTGATGTGCTATTGTTTTTAATTGATTTTATTTTATTTGTATATTTAACCTATTCTTGACTCTGTGGTTCTTGTACTTGTTTGGGGAACAGGATTTCATTATTTTTATCTACATTTCTGCCTGAGAAATGACACCCTGATATAGTTCTGTGATCTGTGATATACTTCTGTGAATCACTGAGGCATTGTGTGTTTGTGTTCTTTGTCCTCAGAACTTTCAAATAACTTGAGGTGTTTTATGATTAATAGTGATGTTGTGCTTTTGGACACTGTCCTCAGGCTCCAGCTTTATGTTTATATGTTTTTATGTTGATGTGCTATTGTTATTAATTGATTTTATTTTATTTGTATATTTAACCTATTCTTGACTCTGTGGTTCTTGCACTTGTTTGGGGAACAGGATTTCATTATTTTTATCTACATTTCTGCCTGAGAAATGACACCTGATATAGTTCTGTGATCTGTGAAACAGTTCTGTTAATCACTGAGGCATTGTGTGTTTGTGTGTTCTTTTTCTTTAGAATTTTCAAATAAACTTGACGTGTTTTATGATTAATAGTGATGTTGTGCTTGTACTATTTTGGACACACTGTCCTCAGGCTCCAGCTTTATGTTGTATGTTGATCGTATTAAAACAAAGAAAACAATCTGAAGTTGTTATTTTTAAGTTATATATACCATGATTTTTCCGGTCCGGCCCACTTGGGAATAGATTTTCCTCCATGTGGCCCCTGAGCTAAAATGAGTTTGACACCCCTGGTCTAAACTGACTTGATTTTATGTAATAATGTCCTCACAAGAATATGGTTTTCCTCAGGAAAATTACAGCCCTTGGTAGCGTTAGTAAGGACAACACAGCTATCCAACTACAGCTAACTAGTATGAGTCTTCCTCCCTGGTTAGACTAGGGATAGAATCCTACAGGTTTCATTATTAACAATGTTATGTAGCCTTTCTATTTACTGACAGAATAGATGTTAGACTTCAGGAAGGGTTTTGCATGTTGCAGTCGGCAGCCCTTCCGCATGTTGCACAGTTCCTAAGAAACTATTATAGGAGTTGTTTCTTGCTAAACTGGTTTTACATTTAATTGTTGGGTATCTATTTACTGTAGATTTGAAGTTACACCTCAGGAAGTGTTTTTCATGTTGCAGTCGGCAGCCCTCCCGCATGTTTCACAGTTCCTAAGAAACTATTATAGGAGTGGTTCCTTGCTAAACTGGTTTTATATTGAATTGTTAGGTATCTATTTACTGTAGATTTGAAGTTACACCTCAGGAAGTGTTTTTCATGTGGGAGTGGGTAACGATAGGGTGGAGAATCAGACCCTACTTGAGAAATGTCATCCACCCACACAAAAGTCCTTCCTCTTCCATCTCTGGTTAACCAATGCCATGACTACTGTTGTTCAGGTTGAATTAATCATATTAAATATGAATTAATGTAAATCTTGTCACATTATAGCCTATATAGAGGGTAATATTTAAGTGCATAGCCAGAATGGTCCCAGAAGCATAGCAATAGATATGCATCCGGGACCATCCCGAAAGGGACCATTCTGGCTATGCTTCCGTGACCATTCTGGATATGCTTCCAGGGACCATTCTGGTTATGCTTCCGCGACCATTCTGGCTACGCTTCTAGGGACCATTCTGGCTACGCTTCCGGGGACCATTCTGGCTACGTTTTCGGGACCATTCTGGCTACGCTTCTGAGACAATTCTGGCTACGCTTCCGGGACCATTCTGGCTAGATGTGATGACCTCCCCTCATGTATAAAAAAGGTGGCATAGTACATGCAACGCTTTATTATAAAGGTCATATTATTTCACCCTTCCCCCTCCCGGCGAGTCAGTCCCAGGTTTTCAGGGCTGAGCCTTGAATGTTCTGAAACTCTGATGACGCCTCTGTTCAGGATAGTATAGACGGGTTGGTTCTTTAGCAACACAACCGACACGTGGCAACTATGGAGCAAAACAGACGGGGCTGGCTAGGATTTTTTATTTTTTTAATGTTTTTTTATTTGGCTTTTTTATAGTTATACAGATAATAGACAGAACAGGTAGAGGGCAGAACACACACGGATCCCCTACCAAATAAAACCCACCCCAACCCCCCCATGTTCTATTAGAGCCCCACCTCAAAACAAGACTTAAACCAGGCATGATATACAATGAGTAATATACAGTGGCTTGTAAAAGTATTCACCCCCCATTGGCATTTTTCCTACTTTGTTGCCTTACAACCTGGAATTTAAATTGATTTGTATTTGGACTTCATGTAATGGACATACACAAAATAGTCCAAATTGGTGAAGTTAAATGAAAAAAAAAAGTGTTTCAAAAAATAAATAACGGAAAAGTGGTGCGTGCATATGTATTCACCCTCTTCGCTATGAAGCCCCTAAATAAGATCTGGTGCAACCAATTACCTTCAGAAGTCACATCATTTGTTAAATAAACTCCACCTGTGTGCAATCTAAGTGTCACATGATCTGTCACATGATCTCAGTATATATACACCTGTTCTGAAAGGCCTCAGAGTCTGCAACACCACTAAGCAAGGGGCACCACCAAGCAAGCGGCACCATGAAGACCAAGGAGCTCTCCAAACAGGTCAGGGACAAAGTTGTGGAGAATTACAGATCAGGGTTGGGTTATAAAAAAAATATCTGAAACTTTGAACATCCCACGGAGCACCATTAAATCCATTATTAAACAATGGAAGGAATATGGCACCACAACAAACCTGCCAAGAGAGGGCCGCCCACCAAAACTCACGGACCAGGCAAGGAGGGCATTAATCAGAGAGGCAAGAAAGAGACCAAAGATAACCCTGAAGGAGCTGCAAAGCTCCACAGCGGAGATTGGAGTATCTGTGTCTCGAACGTTGAGAGACGGGTCAGACCAAGGTGCAGCGTGAAAAGCGTACATGTTCATTAAACTCAATAAACATAAACAAAATAAGAAACAACGTAACGTGAAGTCCTCAGGCTATACACATACAAGCCTAACACGGAACAAGATCCCACAATAAACAGTAGGCAATAGGCTACCTAAGTATGATCCCCAATCAGAGACAACGAGCGACAGCTGCCTCTAATTGGCAATCACACACGGCCAAACCTAGAAATACACATCTAGATCCTAAACATAGAAATTCTAACATAGATCCTCATGCCATGACCAAACCAACTAAAGAAAACCGGCCTCTCAAGGCCAAGGCGTGACAGTACCCCCCCAAAGGTACGTACTCCGGCCGCACCAACCTGACTCATTAGGGGAGGGTCCGGGTGGGCATTCAGCTTCGGAGGCGGATCCGGCTCCGGGGGTGACGACCTCTCCCTCTCTGCCTCCTCGTTGCGCCCCTGGTCTGGTCTGGACCTCGGCGCGATGCGTCCCCTCTCCTTCCTCCCACGATGCACCAAGCCCTGTCTGGACCCTGGTGTGGGAGACCCCGAACCTGGAGAGGGGCTGACGTCTGGGCCTGGATCGGCAATTCCCCCACGATGCACCAAGCCCTGTCTGGACCCTGGTGTGGGAGACCCCGAACCTGGAGAGGAGCTGACGTCTGGGCCTGGATCGGCAATCCTCCCGCGATGCACCAAGCCCTGTCTGGACCCTGGTGTGGGAGACCCCGTACCTGGAGAGTGGTTGACTTCTGGGTCTGAAGTTGTGTCGCTGAACTGGACCCCGGTGGAGCAGACTGCTCTGTCTCCGGAATGGATCCGCTGACTGGAGCTGGACTGGGCACCGGTGGAGCGGACTGCTCTGGCTCCGGAGTGGAGCCGCTGACCGGAGCTGGACTGGGCACCGGTGGAGCGGAATGCTCTGACTCCGGAATGGAGCAGCTGACCGGTGCTGGACCAGGCACCGGTGGCCCGGGCACGGACTGTGCCGGACTGGGAACACGCCCCACTGGTCTGTTGCGAGGAGCAGGAACGGGCCGGACCGGACTGGAGACACGCACCACAGGTCTGGTGCGAGGAGCAGGAACGGGCCGGACTGGGGACACGCACCACTGGTCTGGTGCGAGGTGCAGGCACGGGCCGGGCCGGACTGGAGACACGCACCACTGGCCTGGTGCGGGGAGCAGGTACGGGGCATACCGGGCTGGCGACACGCACCACAGGTCTGGTGCGAGGAGCAGGAACGGGCCGGGCCGGACTGGGGACACGCACCACAGGTCTGGTGCGCGGAGCAGGAACGGGCCGGGCCGGACTGGGGACACGCACCACAGGTCTGGTGCGAGGAGCAGGAACGGGCCGGGCCGGACTGGGAACACGCACCACTGGCTTGGTGCGGGGAGCAGGTACGGGTCGTACTGGACTGGATACACGCACCACAGGTACGGGGCTTACCGGGCTGGTGAGGCGCACTGGTAACACAGTGCGTAGAACCGGAGCAGGATATACTGGACCGTGAAGGCGTACTGGAGGTCTGGAGTGTACAGCTGGCACAACCCGTCCTGGCTGGATGCCCACTCTCGCACGACACGTGCGGGGCGCTGGCACAGGACGCACTTGGCTGTGCATGCGCACTGGCGACACAGTGCGTATCTCCGCATACTTAGGTTCCTCTATGAACACACGCTCCTTCTGTTGCCTGACCAGCTCCTCTCTCCTTACCTCCACTACTTCCTTCTCCCTTTGAGCCTCCTGTAGTGCCTCCCTCTGGACGGATAACTCCTGCTCCCTCTGAGCAACAGCCCCCGTAACGTGGTGGCCTCCTCTCTCAGACTCTCGATCCGCAGGTCTTGGAGGACCTCTAAAATAGCGGCCTTCTCCTCTCTAGTCAGCCCTTTCACGGCCTCCTGCTGCCTCGTCGTCCACCCCGTGAGCCCCCCCAAAATGGTGCCGTCGGTGTCGCCGTTGCTCCTCTCTTACCCGGGCTTCCTCTGTCTGTTCCCAAGGACGGCGATCCATCCCAGCCTGGATCTCCTCCCATGTCCAAGATCCCTTACCATCCAGGATCTCCTCCCATGTCCAGGATGTCTGCTCCTGGCCACACTGCTTGGTCCTCGTTTGGTGGGATCTTCTGTCACAAACGTTGAGAGACGGATCAGACCAAGGTGCAGCGTGAAAAGCGCACATGTTTATTAAACTCAATAAACATAAACAAAACAAGAAACAACGTAACGCTCAGGCTATACACATACAAGCCTAACAGGGAACAAGATCCCACAATAAACAGTAGGCAATAGGCTACCTAAGTATGATCCCCAATCAGAGACAACGAGCGACAGCTGTCTCTGATTGGAAATCACACCCGGCCAAACCAAATACACATCTAGATCCTAAACATAGAAATTCTAACATAGATCCTCACACCCTGACCAAACCAACTAAAGACAACCGGCCTCTCAAGGCCAGGGCGTGACAATCTGTCCATAGGACCACCTTAAGCCGTACACTCCACAGAGCTGGGCTTTATGGAAGAGTGGCCAGAAAAAAGCCATTGCTTAAAGAAAAAAATAAGCAAACACGTTTGGTGTTCACCAAAAGGCATGTGGGAGACTCCCCAAACATATGGAAGAAGGTACTCTGGTCAGAAGAGACTAAAATTGAGGTTTTTGTCCATCAAGGAAAACGCTATGTCTGGCGCAAACCCAACACCTCTCATCACCCCGAGAACACCATCCCCACAGTGAAGCATGGTGGTGGTAGCATCATGCTGTGAGGATATTTTTCATCGGCAGGGACTGGGAAACTGGACAGAATTGAAGGAATGATGGATGGCGCTAAATACAGGGACATTCTTGAGGGAAACCTGTTTTAGTCTTCCAGAGATTTGAGACTGGGACGGAGGTTCACCTTCCAGCAGGACAATGACCCTAAGCATACTGCTAAAGCAACACTCGAGTGGTTTAAGGGGAAACATCTAAATGTCTTTGAATGGCCTAGACAAAGCCCAGATCTCAATCCAATTGAGAATCTGTGGTATGACTTAAAGATTGCTGTACACCAGCGGAACCTATCCAACTTGAAGGAGCTGGAGCAGTTTTGCCTTGAAGAATGGGCAAAAATCCCAGTGGCTAGATGTGCCAAGCTTATAGAGACATACCCCAAGAGACTTCCAGCTGTAATTGCTCCATGTAAAAAAACATACAAAGATATTATAAAACAAAAAGTTACAAAATAGTCAAAATAATTATACAAATTCTAATTTGGGTTGGTTTATGGAGTTGTGGAATTAGCTGGGTCCATGTCTTTTTCAAAGTATAGGAAAGGTTGCCAGATATGATAAAATGTAATTGAAGATCGCCTAACGGAGTAGCGTATTTTCTCTAGCTTGAGATGTTGCATAACTTCCTTTATCCAATGGTTAAAAGTAGGAGGAAACCGATCCTTCCACTTAAATAGTAGTAAATGCCAGCATGTTGCCCATAGAACTGTTTAGAAGGGACTTGTGGTGCCACTCCGAACAATGCAATAAAGGCAGAATGTTCTATAGGTCTTTCCAGTATTTTAGAAAACTCAAAAATTGATATTCAGAAATCTGTCAATTTCGGGCATGTCCAAAACATGTGTAATAAAGTAGCAGGAGCCTGCTGACGTCGGTCACAAATGGGATCTATTTCTGGTCTAATCTTGGATAATTTTGCCTTTGACCAATGGGGCTGGCTAAGATTGTTGACAACATGTAAACTATATTTCATCTCTAATGTTTATTGAAAACATAAATACATTTGCACAATGAGCACTTGTCTCTCAAATACATTGTTACAGTTGTTGGTTAGCTAGCCAGCAAATGTTTTGCCATATTAGCATAGATGTGGCAACAGTCAAAACACCTAAAAAACAAGACATGGTATCAAGAACAAGCTAAAACTAGCTGAATCGAGGCACCTAGGATTCCCCACATGGCAGCTTCTTGTCATTGTTGCTAGCTATCTGGCCATCCAGAATCACAACAACACAAGGACTTCTGCTCCATTGAAGTGTGCACATCGTTTTCGAGACGTTGTCAGCTAACCTGTCTATAGAGATATCTGTAGGACTACACTACTGCCTCATTAAAAATAAATTCATTCATTAAAAATAACCAGTCACACTTTACTGTAATTTTTTTCCACAAATGCCTGTACTACAGTTACATTTGCAGACAGGCTACTGTGTAATGACACATTATTGTGTGTGTCTGTGCATGTGTGTGTGTGTGTATCAGCAGTCACACCTCTCCCTCTCAGATGCTTCCTTCCACCTACTACAAAAGAAGCAGAATATGCACATAACTTCCTTCTTGAGAGGTATAAGAGGCCACATCCTATTCTGGGCTTCATAAAGAGGAACCTTCAACAGCTCACATACAGAACCTCTGCCTCAAGCATAAATAAAAAAGTAATGTAAAGACAGTGGAGTGATCAGAAGATAATTAGTGGGTAAGACTTTCTTTCAGGTTTTAATGTATATTTATGTATTTGTCTAAATTGACAGGATTGACTATCAGGAACAACTAAAGGGAATATAGGCCTATATGACAACTTAGCAGTGTAAATATATTTTTGTTTATGTAATTCTACTGACACTAAAGGACTAGGGTGGGGATTCAGTACAAGGCTCACGTGTAAATTGCCTTTAAATTACCTTTACTGTAAATTATCAACTCAAATACATTGCTTTGCAATTGGGAAAGTGCAATATGTTACAACAAGTTAATAAAATGTTAGTGTTATTACAGAGGCATAAGTGTTAATGGTAATATTTAAAAAAAACTAAATATAAGACTAAGTATCTAAGGGAATTTCCAAACACTGCCTTGTTGAATCGACTACAGCCAAGGTACCAGTAGGTGGAAAATAATGTTTATTTGTGTTAAGAGTAAAATATCCCTTTAAAGTTGGTATGATGTGTGTGTTTGAAACAAGATTACACCTTATTTGTACTTCTCACCATATTAATTTGTAGTGCTTGACTTGTACTGAAATAGGTGCCGGTACTCATTTTGGGTGCCGGTACTGTTTAAATTGGTGTAGGACCTCCACAATACTTTTGAGCTAATATTCTAAAAGAGGAACAGGAGCTCAAGCAGTAGAAAATGTTAAGTGCCGGGACTCAGCTCCGGTGAGCTCCTGCCCTAGTCAAGCACTGTGAATTTGGACAGTGAAGCTGTCAAATTTTATTGCGTTACAACGTGAGATTAGAATGGATTTGATCGCCTTTTTTTTGGTCAATGATCTACACAAAATATTCTGTAATGACAAAGTGGAAGAAAAATTCTAACATTTTAAAAAGATTCATGAACATTTTATAACTAAAATATAGTAGTTGCATAAGTGGGGGGACTAGATACATAAAATGTTTTCATTTCTAAATGGAAAAACAGATACAGTGCATTCAGAAAGTATTCAGTATTCAGACGCCTTGACCTATTCCACATTTTGTTACGTTACATCCTTATTCTAAAATTTTAGAAATTTCTTTTTTCCCTCCTCAATCTACACACAATACCCCATAATGACAAAGCAAAAACTGTTTTTATTTTTGTGCAAATGTATTACAAATAAAAAAAATTGAAATATCACATTTACATACGTATTCAGACCCTTTACTCAGTACTTTGTTAAAGCACCTTTGGCAGCTATTACAGCCTCGAGTCTTCTTGGGCATGACGCTACAAGCTTGGCACACCTGTATTTTGGGAATTTCTCCCATTCTTCTCTGCAGATCCTCTCAAGCTCCGTCAGGTTGGATGGGGAGCGTAGTTGCAGTCTCTCCTGAGATGTTAGATCGGGTTCAAGTCCGGTCTCTGGCTGGGTCACTCAAGGACATTCAGAGACTTGGCCCAAAGCCACTCCTGCGCCACTCTTGGCTGTGTGCTTAGGGTCATTGTCCTGTTGGAAAGTAAACCTTCGCCCCAGTCTGAGGTCCTGAGCGCTCTGGAGCAGGTTTTCATCAAGGATCTCTCTGTACTTTGCTCCGTTCATTTTTCCCTCGATCCTGACTAGTCTCCCAGTCCCTGCCGCTGAAAAACATCCCCACAGCATGATGCTGCCACCACCATGCTTCACCATAGGGATGGTGTCAGGTTTCCTCCAGACGTGACGCTTGGCATTCAGGCCAAATTGTTCAGTCTTGGTTTCATCAGACCAGCAGTGATGCAGGTGTTTTCTTGCGAACATATCTGAAAAGGAAGATGGGTCTCTAATGAAATATTCAGCATAGTGGAGGAATGTTGGTGACCTGCAACATAACACAAGTCCCAGAGGGAAACTACTGGGGTAGATCGCTAAGAACATCAACAGATAGATTTGTTTTAGATAGGCCTAATCTTATCTCGATCTTTAGAGGCATTAGGAAAAACCTTCATCTGAATAATTTAGTTTCACTAAGAAACAAGAAAATAGTGAAAGCGTTGATCGATATCTTCATCAAATGTAGTATGCTATACTAAGCTCTAGTATATTCTCTATCAACATTCAAGTATCAATTAAGTATGGTTGGATTCACAAAAAGTCAATAGCCATATATTGCACATATACTTTGATTTGATTTTAAATAGATCCTTTCCTCCTATGAGTCTTGTCTTCTGCTTTTATACAGTAGGTCTGTCTGAAACATCATGGAGGGTAATAACAAACAACAGAGACAAAGATCACGAGAAAGATCACATGACAGATCACAAGAACGATCCCCAGAGACATCTCCTGTGATGGTTCCGGCAACCCAACCACGCTCCTCAATGTTCTCCTGCTGTTTGGGGATGGCGTCTGATGAACCTGTAGACATCCCAGCTAGTAATGTACCACCAGGTGAGAAGAGAATGGTTTATCGCTACACATTCAATCTAACTCTAACTCCCTCCCCAAATGCTCTGTCTCTGAATAGCCTGTTTCTCCCCTCAGACTCTATTGTGAAGCCGCCCACCAGACAGTCTCATGTCAATAACCCAGACACCAATGAACACATAATACGGTAGGGAGATTAGGGATAGTGAGGACACCATTTGGTGAAAATGACTCATGTAGGGAGTTTTGGAGGAAAACATTTGGGTGATGGGGGTGGCATAGTCCTCTCAAAGTAAGTTTTCCTATTACTGGTGATTTATTCCCGTTTTGTTCTGCAGTTCGGAGAATACTAAGCTGCAAGCTTTGCCCACTGGTGCCAAGAGGCCGAACAATCCCCAACAGCCAGGGCCCTCTAGTTGGAAGAAGGACAAAGGAGGGGACCAAGATGGAAGGAACGAGCTCAGCCAGGGGTCCAGTCAGGTGAGCCAACAACAGTGTCATTGTAATAGAACATCTGGGCTCAAATCTATGAAATACAGTGAGAGGTTAATGAGCTTCAGAGTTTAAATCTGTCCTCTCTAAGGGATACTGCAAATTTCTAACAATGACCTTTAACCAAAGTATGATCATTTTCTAACCTTACATGGTTTGTTTTTGTTGTTTCTCTTAACAAACCCAGAAGCAGAACCAGGATAAAAAGATCAAGTTTCTGATCAATGTACCCATGTGGGTGCCACTACCTAACAACAACCGACCAAAGGACCAAATCAAGTCGCAAGTTCAAAGGTTACTGACGTTGCTGGAGGAGACAGGCTTTAAGGAGGAAGATAAGGAGCACCTGAAAGACGTGGCCATCATCATTGGTCTCAATGGAAAAGATTCTGATGATCTCAGGGAGCTGCTGTCTCAGCTCGTAGAAGAAAATGAGAAAAAAACAATATTTACGTATAAAAAGATTTCATTTACCTGGGGACCCAAGGGTGACATTAAATATGACCCAAAACCTGACCCTAAAAAACAACAAATACCATATACGGATATCAGAGAATATCTAAAAAATCATGCAGAAACTGAAAAGCTAGTTAAAGAGTTGAGAAAAGATGATACTGATGTGATCTATTTCAGTTTTATTGACGCTGATACTGTAAGCTTTAACCAAGTGTACAGCTCTTATTTAGAGATAGTCAGACAGCACTCTAACACTCACAATGGCATCCCACCAACGGTGATGTCAACAGGCTATGAGTTTCCTGATGGTGATTTCAAGAAGGCAAGCCAGGTTGACAATGGCGTTCGAATTGAGACAGCAAAATACTTCCCTCTTGGCACATATTATCCAGAGCCCAACTTCTGTGTTTTACTTCTAGAGGGGGAGGACACACTAACAGAGAGCTTTATTGGTAGAGGCAAAGCAATGGAGTCACCAAAATTGATCAAAAAAGTTAAGCAACGTGAAGAATTCACAGCAGTCTTTACCAAGGGCAACCCCATAGTGACCTCTGTTCCAACAAGGTCTAAAGTCACTGAAAAGGGCCTGATAACTGCTCAATCACATTATCAACCTAGGGTTTGGGCAACAAGTGCATACATGCATGGTGAGATAAAGAGTGAATTAAAAGGCAAAGGAAGTTCTGGTAAAACAAGAAAACATTTGATGGCACTGTTGACTTGTCCAGATGAGGAATTTCAGGAGAAGTGTGCTGATCTTCCTCTGGAAATAAATTCTGCATATTATGACCTGTGTACGGCAGCTGCTGCGGTCCGAGAATACAAAAAGAAAGTGAGAGAGGCTGAGAACCAACGGGATGAGAGCAGGCAGGCAGAGAGCAGAGCAAAACAATCAGAGACGTAAAACATATATACTAATGGCAGCTCTAAAGACTTATGTTGACAAAAAAATCTGTAGCCTTACTTTTGTTATTACTTTTATTTTGCCGTAATGTATTGAGGCACTGTTATTGTTTGTACCCTGGGGACTTTTATTTTGAAAGCGATAGTATTCCCAAAGGCACCTTTGAGAGAGAGTGGAGAAAAATACAGAGTGGATGTTTTTTTTTTTTTTTTTTTTTTTTTGTCATTTAGCAGACGCTCTTATCCAGAGCGACTTACAGGAGCAATTAGGGTTAAGTGCCTTGCTCAAGGGCACATCGACAGATTTTTCACCTAGTTGGCTCGGGGATTAGAACCAGCGACCTTTCGGTTACTGGCACAACGCTCTTACCCACTAAGCTACCTTTTCGGTTACTGGCACAACGCTCTTACCCACTAAGCTACCTGCCGCCCTATGTTGATGACTGCTTGGCTGTATCGCTTGGTCCAGAGAAATTGTTATGAGAATTTCTATCTCTAATTCAACCTAAGCTTGAATCATTACCAGAGGTTGTAAGGCTCTGGTTTTAATCATAAATGATTCAAGGTCCACAACCAGCAAGAATGATCTGTATTTTTATTAATGGAGAGCTCTGGCGCCAAAACCCATACACTCCTGTTTTATACCCCTTGACACACAAAGGCATTTTGCTCCGCCCACCTTTAGGAGGCTTTTTGTAACCCGTTTTCTCAGTCCCCTTCACCCTGGAATGTTTAGTCCCGCCCCCCTCTGTTAGTAGGTTGACAATACATTATAATTCTAACACAGTTTACACATTTATACTGTATTTGGGGTGAAATCCTTTAGTAATTATTCTTAAAATACAAATTAATCTAACAGAAATTCAACTACACGTAATAGTTTTCCATTGTAACCCGTGTTTTACTTTTACTGCCAATCCACAAGTCCTCTGTTGGAGGTAGTGTTTAATATCTACAACCAGAAATAAGGGTTAAACAAATCTATCCAATCCAGAATGAGAATGTCATATCCAAACAGGACATTAAATTACCTTATGACTGGATGAATCTCTTGTCGTACACAACTATGGGTGCAACCATTTGTGCCAGAATACTCACCAGACATCAGCTTTCATGGTGTAGAGGTGAGGAGTGATATACAGTATATGCCAATTAGGAATGAGGGATATAATAAGTCAGCCAGGACACCAGGGTTACACCACTTACTCTTACAATAAGTGCCATGGAATCTTTAATGACCACAGTCAGGACATCCGTTTAACGTCCCATCTGAAAGCCTGCACCTTACGCAGGGCAATGTCCCTGTCACTGCCCCTGAGCATTGGGAACTCCTTAGACCAGAGGGAAGAGTGCCCCCTACTGACCCTCTAACACCACTTCCAGCATAAACATATTTGTTGTGTCCTCTACAAGAGCGCGATTCAATCCGTAGCGCTAAAGATCTGCGCTATAGTGCGATTTAAATTTAAAGGTAATTTCCGATTGTTATGCAGCGTTTACCGTGAATGCAGTCTCCGCAAATGTGGGAACATTGCTTTTAAATTAAAATCTCTGTGTTTTCCATTTGAACATGCATGTAGGGTAGATAGGGTTTGATGGAAGAGTAGAGAAACTTGTCTGACTGTGCGACCACATTACTGCCCTTCAGGCTGTGATGAGATTTATATGAACTGAATACTTTAATCTGAATTAATATTAACAAAGAGTTTTTGATATAATACAGTGATATATAGCATGAATGGAAAATACCTTTTAGTTTGAACTAATCATAATGCCTAGCCAGAACTAACCATTTTATAAAACTTAATAAAGCTATGCTATGTAATGGTAAGATTCTTCCTTGCCGAGTCCTCCTATACACATAGTTGTAATTAAGTACTTTAACAATGTGTACCTACACTGTAATTTTATAACCATGCCATGTACTGCATGTTCTAACCATCATTCTAACCATCACATATTATGACCAGTAATCACAGACAATTAAGTTTTGACATGAGTGATTTGATGATTTCACTATATTTTTTCAGTCAGTTTTTGCCTGCTTTATAATAAACAGATGGTAAATCCAATGTAGTAGAAACACTTTATTGATAACCCCCATCTCTTATCAGATGTGTGACTTCAATGCACTCTCACTGTTAAACACACATCAGAGTTAGAATTTTATTCAGACACTGAAAATGGATGAGGTGAACCTGCAGGAAGAAATGGTGCCAAGAGAAGACTTGACTATTCAAGTACATTTTTGAAATATTTTCTTTTATTTTTTTGTCTGAAATTACAGCAATATATTCATAAATACCTAATTACTACATTCAACAAATAATATATTACATTACAATTAATTCAAACAAGTACATTTTAAAATCAGAGTTTCACAGCATCTAGAGTCTAGACGTCCTCCATAGAGTAAGGGGGCTATTGCGTGTGCGTGCGTGGTAAAGGAGGCTCTGGGGAAGGGCCTAACGTCCTTCCGCTAGCTCATTGGCTACTTAACTCAGTGGTAGCGCGTGCTGTCTGATTGACAGGCGGTGCTCCTATCGTAGCTCTGCTCTAGTCTGTAAACATGGTTCCGCCTCCCTAACTGGGTGTTCCTCTGAAAGCAAAAGGGATGTAGGGACCAGACCTGCAGCCACCCTTCCCCTCCCTGCCATCTCACATCCACAACATCAGACTGGAGTTCAAACAGAACCCCTTTTGGACTACATACTCAAAGCGTTGTGGAAATCGGACTGACAGTACTACAATACCCACGCTGCATTGCGATCTATGCTGTCGGAGGTCCTCCTGCAAGGCTAAATGTTTTTTTCTCCAAAACTACAGGCCAGACACTCCCACAGAAAGAATGTAGGGGAATAGACAGACTGTGGAACAGGGGTACTGAGGCACAGGAGACGGCTATGGCCAGCAGCGAGGTGGACACTGATGCAGGCATGAAAACACACACTATAAATGCACAGTGCAGAGCAGGACAATGATTCATATACTTGGCAAAAGAGAACCTTTCATTGACTTTGGATTTGAGGGCCCTCAAGTGGAGAAAAAAATCATCCATTATCCAATTGTTGGCAAGGGATTGGACATTATGATAAGTGGGATCAATGTAGTAATATAATACGTTTTGAAGTGGGTTGGCCATTTAAATTCAGGGAGTTAGCTTAATTACTCTATTAGGAGGTTTAAAAAAGTATCATGATATTTTGTGCGAGGAAGGGCTACTTTTTGGCACTATTTCCTTTTATGGCAAATACAAAGGAGAAGAATCTCAGGAGATCTCACTCGGTGCATTGTCACATTGCCATGTGGTACTGACTGCATTGTTCCCTCCTCTCTGTGGGTTTAGTGATGATATGAATATCTCATCATAATGGGTTTTGTGTCCCTCTGTGTCCCTGCTTAATGATAAGGTCCAGAGAGATGTGTCTAGTTATCAGTTAACAGTTCTACTAAGCACCCATCCCTGGACTATGGCTAAAGGGGGAATATAGAGAGAGAAAGAAAGAGGTATAACATAAAGGATGACACTGTAACTGTAGCTGTCACTCACTCTTCCCCATGGGTAACTACTCACACAGGGAGAGTAGCAAAACATGCTGTTCCTGACAGGAGGGGTTCTGTGTGGGGCTGGTGTTCTAACGGAGTGCATGGATCTGGGAGGCCTGTGGGGCCTGGAGTTAGGTCTTACCCCCATCTCAGTGAGCCTTACTGGGCCTGGAGGCCAGGGGAGGGAGGGCTGTGGCTGGAGCTCAGGCTGCTGCTATGGCTGCACACATGGCTGGTCAAAGGGGGAGAGGAGAAGAGGAGCGGAGTGGAGCATGTTCTCTCTCTCCTTTTCTCCTTCAATCTACACCTCCGAACAGGGCTGTCCTGGCCAGCAGCAGAACAAACACTAAAAGCAATGCTTTCTGTTTCACCCAAAACAGCATTAACATATAAAAAAATGGCAGGCTTATTTTCTTCTTCTTAAAAGAACAATGATTAAAGTAATAAAAACATACAAAATTATTTTTAGTCTTAATATTATTTACAATACAAGGCCGAAGCACCTTTTAAATTCTTATTCTCATCTCGAAATAAAACATTTCCTTTATTCGTTCCAAAATGTGCATTTTGTAAGTTCTTTCCTAATTTGAACACAGTTCTTTGTCGTAACACAGTACCACCAGGTAGTTCTTCAGGTCTTTCTCTTTAAGTGCATTTCAAGTTTGAAAGCTGGCCTGACCTGCCGCCAGGAGAGATGCTGTCCGATTGGCCAGAGGTAGGGGCATTGGAATGGTGGTAGATGGCGCTCGGTCACGTGACCACACCCATTCCAGGGCTGAGCTGCTCTCAGATTACAGGATTGTCTGTGTGGGTGTGGCTGTGAGGGGAGCCCAGGATGGGTCTGGGACCGCAATGTAAGAGAGTAACTGGTGCCTGCTGAAGAGCATGGTGTGAGTGTGTGCCTCTTTGTATGTTTGTGTGTGTGTGTTGACCATGCCGTCCTAGAGCTTTGCCCCGTGTGTAACATGCCCTTTGCTCCCTCTGAACCCAGGGTTAGCACAGACCACTGGCTGGTGGCACCGTCCCTGGCAGGCTGGCAGCAGCCCCAGTCAGTGCTTCAATGCTTGGCCCTGCTGCCCCATCCATCTATCAATTAATCCATGAATCCATCCATCCCTCTCTCCTGTGGAGCTGTCCATCCGGGTCCAGATCCAGGCTGGGTCATAAAAATAAACTCTGTGTGTCTGTGTGGGCGGGGAGGGAGGGGGCCGGGCCTGGGGGTCAGTGAGGCTGTCACCTGGGGGGGTAACCCTTGTAGTGCCCTCCCCTGGCCCAGTGGGCCTGCGGCAGTGTCAGACACTTCCTGAAGTGCTCCAACTCCGCCTGTAACTTCTCCCTCTCCACCGCCAGCTTCTGTCTCTGAGACATCAACTCCTAGAAAGAGAGAAGAAGGGAGAGAGAGAGAGAGTGGGGGGGTATGAAGAATACAACTGAACATAGCTGAAGAAAATAGAAAGGATATTTTCTCCAAACGATTTGAAGGAACCTCAATGATAGATAGATGTAGCAGACAGTGTCTTACCCCCATGCTGTGGGACAGCTGCTCTGCTGTCAGGCTCAGGTTGTAGTGCTGATTCTCCAGTCTCCGACACTGGCTCTGCAGCACCTGGCGCTCCACACCTTGGTCTGGAGGAGGGAGGGAGGACCGAAGGCAGAGGAAGAGAAGGAGGGGAGTGGAGAAGGAGGAGAAGGAGAGGAGGGAGGCAGAGGAGGAGAAGAGAAGAACAGTGTGAGCCTGAGGGGATGTGACCTGGGTTCTCATTAGCATCCACGCTAACACTCCCTGTCTGTCTGTCTGTCTCCCCCATGTACTAATAACCAGACAGCAGCACACTGCTAGAGCTACAACAGACCATACTGCCACAGGCTAGCAGCACACAGCCTGTTCTGCACTGCACTCAACTCACTACACAAGACTCATTACAGACAGCGTGTACGTGTGTGTGTGTGTGTGTATGTTTGACTGTTTACATCTTCTTTGTTGGACCAACAGAGTAGTAGAAAAGGATGAATACCACCCTCTAGTGTTGGGAATACGCTACAACTACTTTTAACCAAAGGTATACCGATAACATGTTCATTGGTGTCTAGATTTCAACCATACATGAACCATTCCAAAACCTAGGACATTAGTCATTAAAGGTCCAATGCAGGCATTTTTATCTCAATATCCAATAATTTATGGGTAACAATTAAGTACCTTATTGTGATTGTTTTCAATTAAAATTGTCAAAAAGAAACCAAAATAGCTTCTTAGCAAATACCAATTTCTCAAGCAATAATTTTTACTAGGACTGTCTGGGGGTGCTCTAAGTGGGAAGGGGAAAACTGAAAACTAGATGTTATTGGCAGAGAGGTTTGGAACTCTCTTTCTTATTGGTCTATTAACTAATTCACCGCCTGGTGATGTACTAGATGTCACAAAACAGGCTGAAATTACATTTTTGACTGCACTGGGCATTTAAATAAACGTAGAAAAGTGACTGACTGCTTACCTTCAATGTATTCCTGATAGGCTTCAAAGATGGCTTCAATCCCCTGCCACCTGGATACTGGGGCCTCCTCTTCCTCCTCTTCCTCCTCTTCTTCTGAGTCCTCTGGTGCAGACTGCTCCTCCCTTGCTCCTGGGGGCTCTCGGTGGGGGTGCGGGGGGCAGTGCTGCCCGTTGGGCTGGGGGTGCAGGTGCGCGTGTGAGCGCGGGTGTTGGATGGAGTGTGTGTGCGGGTGTGTGTGAGGGTGTGTGTGTGGCGGGGGCGGCCGGCTGGGGGCACTCTGCAGCTCTGGAATGTTGTAGTGCACTGAGGAGTCCTGGAGGTGAGAGGGCTCCGAGATCACTGTGGCTCCACCTAGAGAGAGAGAGAGAGAGGGGATAGAGAGAGAGGGAGAGAAAGGGATATTACATTATCACATCATCACTGTTATTACTTGGGTTGTTCCACGAATAGAGAACATTTTGCATCCCTTTGATATTTAAAGGAGAAATTGCACACCAATACTGCATTTTATAAGCCTGTTATTTTCAATGAAGTGCCCTTTAATATTGACCACATGGAATAATCAATAAATCAGATTTGTGCCAAACTTCAGAACATTTTAACATGTCCTTGGCATGTTTTTAAGGTCCAATGCAGCCGTTTTTATCTCAATATCAAACCATTTCTGGGTAACAATTAAGTACCTTACTGTGATTGTTTTCAATTAAAATAGTCAAAAAGAAACAAAAATAGCTTTTTAGCAAAGAGCAATTTCTCAACCAAGAATTTTGTTGGACTGTCTGGGAGTGGTCTGAGTGGGGAGGGGGAAACTGAAAACTAGCTGTTATTGGAACTCTCTTTCTTATTGGTCTATTAAGAAATATACTGCCTGGTGATAGGCAGGCCAAAACTCCATCCCACCAAACAGCTCTTACACTAAAAGGGAATTATCATAATTTTCCAAATTTCACAGTATTATTCCAACCTCATAGTGTGGAAATATTTATAAAACACCGGAATATCATGTTTTTGACAGTATTGGGTCTTTAACCCAAAGTTTTTCAAGTTTTTACCATCATTGTTAGCCCTAATTATGTTCTTGTTTGACAAAATCATTTCTGAAGATTCTTATTTATTTATTTCATGTGATTAGTGATTCATTTAGTGAACTCTCGTTTCTAATATGGAGAAACTATTCCTTTAAAAATATTTGTTCAAAACAAACATTGAACAAATAATAGTCAAATACTAGTGTAAAAGCAGGTGAGCTGGTTCTATGCTTTTTGGCCATTTTCTGATGTTTTGTGCTGGAAAACTGTGCGGGTCGAGCAAAACACGTCAACTCTGTTACCCATAGATATATAGGCTAGAATTTTTGTTTTTTGTTGGTGAAACTTGCATTTCATTGCCCATCCCTGTTGCACACAGAACAAGCTTCCATTCCCTCTGTCACAAGGAGATTTATGGCTGATTTAAGATGAAAACCTCAATTCTGTTACGGTCAACCCTGTTACTTTAATGGCAATACATTGGCACTTACTATAGTATTTATTTTTATTCAACCCCTTGAGATGGGAAAAGTCTTTATGACAGAATATTAAAATAAGGTAAAATGCTGCACAACGTTATTGGTCAGCGTTAGTATCTGGAGATTCACAGTATAAGCTGATGCTACATCTGTGCCTGAGGTAACTTCCACCTGGAGTATGACCAAGAGCTGCTGCGGTATAACCTACCTTTGTGCTTCTGCAGGGCCTTCTGGGTGGACTGGAGGACAGACTCGTGGAACTGCTGGGCAAACTCTTCGGCAGTAAAGCTCTCCCAGGGCTTGGTCCGGCCGTTCAGGCTAGGGGGAGCGTCTTTAGGCTGCATGGGGGGCCGCAGGCTATTCAGAAGGCTGGACGACGAGCTCCTCTTGGATGGGGGCCTCAGGGAGCCCACGGGTCTTGTCCGGGTAGGGGGAGCGGAGGAGGGGGTCCTTTGGTCTCAGTGCGTCAGAGGAGGAGGGGGGTTTAGGCTGCCCCAGGAGTCCACCAGGGGAGGAGGGACTGGAGGGCCTGGCACTGAGTGGCTCGTCTGATTCGCTGGAAAGCGCTGAGGCAGGATCTGTCGTGACAGGTAGATGTTACAGTCAATGAAATGAGACGCATTCCCACCCTGTTTCATATAAATATACTGTATCAAGACATCAGCAAGCAATCAATCATTTGAACCGCAATAATAGGAAACCCATAACATTACTGCCTATAACACTATTATAGAGATGTCTCTCACACACCTGTCTTTGCTAGATTAAGCACAAACAGCAGGGAAGGAAAGAGGAAGGGTGTGTGTTTGTGTGTGCGCGTGTGCGCTTACCTGAGTTCTGTGTTGGGGGGGTCTTACATAGGGGGTGTGGGGCATGTCTGATGGTATCCAAGGTTACGCTCTTCTGTTTAATGGCCTGAAGCAACTCTACCACGGTCTCATTATCTGGCAGAGAGAGAGAGAGAGAGCATTAACATCTCACCCACACCTCTGTAATCCCTGCTGCACCTCTGCTGTGAGTGTGTGTGTGTGTGTGTGTGTGTGTGTGTGTGTGTGTGCATGTGTGTGTGTGTGTGTGTGTTGGAGGCTGCACGCTGCCAACTGCAGGAAGCATGCGGTAAATCCACAGGATTAGCGCGGGATCACCGTAAACCTGCCGCTGCCACTCCACGCCTCGCCACAGCAGTGTGTGTGTGTGTGTGGTGTATGTGTGTGTGTGTGTGTGTATCTGTTTCTCCTCACAGAAAGTCCAGCTGTCACACTGAAGAGGGAGAGTAATGTGTAATGCATACTAGCAGCAGTGTGATTAATATACAGTACCAGTCAAAAGTTTGGCCACACCTACTAATTCCAGGGTTTTTCTTTATTTTTACTATTTTCTACATTGTATAATAATATTGAAGACATCAGAACTATGAAATAACACATATGGAATCATGTAGAAACCAAAAAAGTGTTAAACAATCAAAATATATTTTATATTTGAGATTCTTCAAAGTAGTCACCCTTTGCCTTGATGACAGCTTTGCACACTCTTGGCATTCTCTCAACCAGCTTCATGAGGTTGTCACCTGGAATGCATTTCAATTAACAGGTGTGCCTTGTTAAAAGTTAATTTGTGGAATTTCTTTCCTTCTTAATGCGTTTGAGCCAATCAGTTGTGTTGTGACAAGGTAGGGGTGGTATACAGAAGATAGCCCATTTGGTAAAATACCAAGTCCATATTATGAAAAGAACAGCTCAAATAATCATTACTTTAAGACATGAAGGTCAGTCAATCTGGAAAATTTCAAGAACTTTTTAAAGTTTCTTCAAGTGCAGTCGCAAAAACCATCAAGCACTATGATGAAACTGGTTCTCATGAGGACAGCCACAGGAAAGGAAGACCCAGAGTTACCTCTTCTGCAGAGGATAAGTTCATTAGAGTTACCAGCCTTAGAAATTGCAGCCCAAATAAATGCTTCACAGAGTTCAATTAACAGACACATCTCAACATCAACTGTTTAGAGGAGACTGCATGAATCAGGCCTTTATTGTCGAATTGCTGCAAAGGACACCAATAAGAAGAAGAGACTTGCTTGGGCCAAGAAACGCGAGCAATGGACATTAGACCGGTGGAAATCTGTCCTTTGGTCTGATGAGTCCAAATTTGAGATTTTTGGTTCCAACCGCCGTGTCTTTGTGAGACACAGACTAGGTGAACAGATGATCTCTGCATGTGTGGTTCCCACCGTGAAGCATGGAGGAGGAGGTGTGATGGTGCTTTGCTGGTGACACTGTCTGTGATTTATTTAGAATTCAAGGCACACTTAACCAGCATGGCTACCACAGCATTCTGCAGCGATACGCCATCCCGTCTGGATTGCGCTTAGTGGGACTATTATTAGTTTTTCAACAGGACAATGACCCAAAACACACCTCCAGGCTGTGTAAGGGCTATTTGACCAAGAAGCAGAGTGATGGAGTGCTGCATCAGATGACCTGGCCTCCACAATCACCCGACCTCAACCCAAATGAGATGGTTTGGGATGAGTTAGACCGCAGAGTGAAGGAAAAGCAGCCAACAAGTGCTCAGCATATGTGGGAACTCCTTCAAGACTGTTGGAAAAGCATTCCAGGTGAAGCTGGTTGAGAGAATGCCAAGAGTATGCAAAGCTGTCGTCAAGGCAAAGGGGGCTACTTTGAAGAATCTAAAATATATAATATTGGTATATGGCCAATATACCACAGGTAAGGGCTGTTCTAGACTAGACTGGTTACCAACGTTTAAAAAAATACCCGTGGTATATGGCTTTCAGTCAATCAAAATTCAGGGCTCGAACCACCCAGTTTATAATGTACAATACAGATCTCAGGTGTCTGTCACACTTTGTAAGTCTCCAGAGCACACTGAACATGATAAACAAGTTCATGACAATGGTAAGCAGGGTTAGAGGTAGGGGGTTAGTTGTTCTGTGCAGTCAGGCTGGATGGTGAGTAGGGGTTAGGGGAGTAGGATGTAGGGTGTTAATGTATATAACTCCTGCTGTATAGTGATGTGGCACAGACTGAACATGGTGAGTAGTGTATAGAGTGTAGGGTGTAGTGTATAGAGTCTAGGGTACAGCGTGTACATATGCTGTACAGTGACATAGGACAGACTGAACATAGTGAGTAGGGGTTAGCGTGTAGTGTTTAGGATGTAGGGTACATACCTCTCCTCTGCTGTACAGTGACATGGGACAGGCTGAACATGGTGAGGAAGCGTTTCTTGTCCTCCAGTTCAGGGGCTTTGTCCATCTCCTCTGGGGTGAAGTGGGTGCTGAGGGGGGCCGGGGGAGGAGGGGTGCGTTTGGATAGCACAGCCGGGGGCGAGGGGCTGCGCTCCCTCAGCATCCTCCTCCTCTTCCTCCTCTTCTGCAGCACCAGGTGGTCGCGTCGTGACACCGTGGTCAGACCAAACACACACAGGAAGTCCACTTTCTACAAGGGGAGAGCAACGTCTTATAAAGCCAGGAGATGACACAGTGTAGAGTGTGTGTGTATGCAGGATAAAACCCGTACCTCTGTGGAGTCGTCCAGTTTGAGAGGGGGCTGGTCTGCTACCTTCCTGAGGTGGGCCCTGACTTCCTCCTCATCACTCTCATCATATGAGTCATCCAGCTCGTAGTAGTAACCTGGAATGACCAGAGGAGTCAGTTAGTACTGACTTACATACAACTTACAACTACAGTACATACCACCACTACACAAACTGAACGTACTGACACTGACACCACAAAAATTGAATCTCAGCACAAGTTAGACTTAGAATGCTTTTTCAACATAACAGAAAAACTAAACATCGAAAGTAAATCAACTAAACTATAAAAACATAAGCCTGAAACAATGGGTTTAGCAGCAGTAGGGTATCTCGCACCTTTTTCCCTGGCTTCTCTCCTCCTCCTCTCCTCCAGGTCCAGTTTACTGACAGGCCTACGGTGCTGCTGGAGAAACTCATCATACATTAGGCCAGACTCAGGCCCCATCCCCTGACCTAGACTGTGTCCCTGGGCCTGGCTTTGTCTCCCCATCCCTGGGGGCCCCTGGTAGCTCTTCAGGGCCCCGCTGCTCTTCATCCCTCCCCCCAGCTCTCCGTACTGGCTGGGCAGGGACAGCGAGGCCCTCTGCTGGCTGAAGAAGGTCTGGGTGGATTTCTCCAGCTCTGCCAGGAAGGTGCTGGGCTCAGGCAGCCCTGGGGGGCCTCTGAGAGGGGGGTGGTACTTCTCCAGGCCCCCGTCCCGGTCCCTGCCCCTCCGGAGCCCATCCTCCAGTTTGGGGGGCAGGCGGCTGAGGTCGTAGTGGCACAAGCCCGGGGGGTCGTGGTGGGTGGTGCGTCGTGAGTCCGAGGCGGTATCGATGAGGGCGGCGGGGTTCCACAGGGTGGTGGGGGGAGGGGGGTGGTCGCGGGACTGGGGGGGTTTGGGAGAGATGAGGGGGGGAGGGGCGCCCAGGTGGGGGTGGAGGTCGCGGCCACCCGGCTCGTGGTGATTTGGTATGGATCTGTGGGAGAGAGAGCAAGAAAGAGACTGTAATGAGCACTGTATTGTGTTACTCAGAACGAGCCGTGATACACACACATTCCTCTGTAATTCACACACCCAAACTCCACACATACACCTTCTCCCAGATACACACACATATAGGTAGGCACCTCCCTCCTTCCGTTCTCTCTCTTTCCCTCTCTGTAATGGTCTTATCAGGTTCAGGCAGAGTAGCCCGGAGCGTAGTGGAGAGGAGAGGAGGATGTGGTCAGAGTACACAGGCCTCTACTCTACATCTCTACAGCCAGCCTGGGTTGCTTTGATCTACCACTGCCTTTCAACACACAGGGTTCACACAGAGGAATAGTGACAGACGGACAGACATGACAGGATGAAACAAACACAGATTCAACTGACAGACAGACAGACAGACTCAGGGTGAGGGAGAGAAAAAGACAATCAGACAGATTACACAAACAGAGACAGAGATTGGCAGATGGATGGATACACAGACGGAGGGACAGAACTGTCCAGAACCTCTCTCAATACAAAACCTGGCACTACCTCCTAATCTGATTCTATGTGCATCCAGCGCTATGGACTCTCTCTTTGTGTGGATGTGTGCATCTGCAATCTGCAGCCCCTGGGTTGTAAAGAACCCAGTATAAAGTATCAGGGTGATTATATAGCAGGATTACAGATAGGAACGGTGTGTGTATGTGTGTGTGTATGTGTGTCTCCCCTGTACAGCCAGACCTGTATTAACCCCACTCATGAAGCCTGACCTACCTACTAAAACACCAGTCAGGGCCAGCAACATGTACACACACACACACGCACACACACACACTCACGCACACAGGGAGAACAGGGGGCTTATGCTGTACAAGGTGGAGAGGATTAGCCCAGAATTAGCCTTTGTATATTTTAGCTGCCCCACTCACTGCCTGAATGATAATCTAAATCTCCTCCTGATGAGCCAATAACCATCAGGCATTAGGACCCCCAATTATCCTACTAACTGAAACCCATGAATGACATCCCTACCCCAGAATCCTTAGAGCCTACCGTGTGTGTGTGTGTGTGAGATAGTGTGACGGGGCTGTCAGGTGTTAGGGGATAGGAATACAGAGGATGATGTGATGTGATTCATGTGACTGCCTTTATCTTCCTCTACATCCTCTTGCCTAAGAGACTTGTGAAGGCTGCCATATTGCAGCATGGCACTGCACCGTATGCAGCTATAAACTGTCCCCATCAGGAAGGCAGTAACACAATCACAGCCAGCACACATCACAGAGAGAGAGAGAGAGAGAGAGAGAGAGAGAGAGAGAGAGAGAGAGAGAGAGAGAGAGAGAGAGAGAGAGAGAGAGAGAGCAACTCAAATTCTACCAGATCTCACAGCTCCTGCAAACTGCACCAGTGAAGTGAGTAGAAGGACTACATCCAGAGAATTAGAGAGTCCAAATCCCTCTCTAATAGTGTAGAGCAGGGGTGTCAAACTCATTTTAGCTCAGGGGCCACATGGAGGAAAATCTATTCCCAAGTGGGCCGGACCGGAAAAATCATGGTATATATAACTTAAAAACAACAACTTCAGATTGTTTTCTTTGTTTTAATATGATCAACATACAACATAAAGCTGGAGCCTGAGGACAGTGTGTCCAAAATAGTACAAGTACAACATCACTATTAATCATAAAACACGTCAAGTTTATTTGAAAATTCTAAAGAAAAAGAACACACAAACACACAATGCCTCAGTGATTAACAGAACTGTTTCACATATCACAGAACTATATCAGGGTGTCATTTCTCAGGCAGAAATGTAGATAAAAATAATGAAATCCTGTTCCCCAAACAAGTGCAAGAACCACAGAGTCAAGAATAGGTTAAATATACAAATAAAATAAAATCAATTAAAAACAATAGCACATCAACATAAAAACATATAAACATAAAGCTGGAGCCTGAGGACAGTGTCCAAAAGCACAACATCACTATTAATAATAAAACACCTCAAGTTATTTGAAAGTTCTGAGGACAAAGAACACACAAACACACAATGCCTCAGTGATTCACAGAAGTATATCACAGATCACAGAACTATATCAGGGTGTCATTTCTCAGGCAGAAATGTAGATAAAAATAATGAAATCCTGTTCCCCAAACAAGTGCAAGAACCACAGAGTCAAGAATAGGTTAAATATACAAATAAAATAAAAACAATTAAAAACAATAGCACATCAACATAAAAACATATAAACATAAAGCTGGAGCCTGAGGACAGTGTCCAAAAGCACAACATCACTATTAATCATAAAACACCTCAAGTTATTTGAAAGTTCTGAGGACAAAGAACACACAAACACACAATGCCTCAGTGATTCACAGAAGTATATCACAGATCACAGAACTATATCAGGGTGTCATTTCTCAGGCAGAAATGTAGATAAAAATAATGAAATCCTGTTCCCCAAACAAGTGCAAGAACCACAGAGTCAAGAATAGGTTAAATATACAAATAAAATAAAATCAATTAAAAACAATAGCACATCAACATAAAAACATATAAACATAAATCTGAAAGTGTTGCTCAAACTCCCGTAACAGTCCCGTTATTTTATCTTTGAACCGCTTCATGTCTGCCACATGTTGGGTCGCGCACACTTTTTCAGACAGGGGAAGTGAGCTTCATCACCACCGGCAAGTTGCGTCTCCCACAATGACAGCTTCAACTTGAAAGAACGTATGCTGTCATAATACTGCGTGACAACTTTGTTGCGCCCTTGCAGCTGTTTGTTCAAGTTATTCAGGTGCTCTGTAACATCCACCATAAATGCAAGGTCCTGCATCCATTCTGCGGAATGAAATTCTAACACTGGTTTGCCCTTTTCTTCCATGAACTGTTCAATTTCTTCTCGTAAATCAAAGAAACGCCTCAGCACAGCACCTCGGCTTAACCATCTTACCTCAGTGTGGTATGGCAGGCCATAGATGTGGTCTTTCTCTCTGAGAAGGCTGTCAAACTGACGGTGATTCAGGCTTCTGGATCGGATGAAATTAACAGTTTGGATGACCACCTTCATGACGTTATCCATCTTTAATGACTTGCAACACAAAGCCTCCTGGTGCAAAATACAGTGAAAAGTAAAAAAATCACGTCCTCCATTTGCAGATTGCACTTTCTCTCTGAACTTTGTCACAACGCCTGCTTTTTTCCATACCATTGAGGGCGCACCATCTGTAGCCAGGCTGACAGCGCGGGACCAGTCCACTCCGACCCTGTCCAGCGCGCCGACGAGTGCGGTAAAAATATTAGCTGCTGTCGTTGTATCTGTCATCGGCACCAACTCCACGAACTCCTCGGTGACGGTCAATGTGTCATCAACTCCGCGGATGAAAATGGCCAGTTGTGCAACATCTGTAATGTCCGTGCTTTCATCAATAGCAAACGAAAACGCAATAAATGACTTTACTTTTTGCTTCAACTGGCTGTCCAAATCCACTGAAAGATCGGAAATCCTGTCTGCAACTGTGTTTCTTGTCAGGCTGATATTTGCAAAAGCCTGCCGCTTTTCAGGGCACACAATCTCCGCTGCCTTCATCATGCATGTTTTTACAAATTCACCCTCACTAAATGGTTTTGAAGCCACTGCGATTTCATTAGCAATGAGGTAGCTAGCTTTCACTGCAGCGTCACTGATGTCTCGGCTGTGAGTAAACACAGACTGCTGTTTCTTCAGACCCGCCAACAGTTCATTCACCTTCTCTCATCTCCGCTGTCCTTGAAAGTTGTCATATTTGTCGGCATGAAGACTCACATAGTGGCGACGAAGGTTATATTCTTTCAGCACTGCAACATGCTCTGAACACACCAAACATACAGCTTTCCCATTCAATTCCGTGATTAAATAGGATGACCATTTTTCTTGGAACACTCTGCACTCTGCGTCCACTTTTCTCTTTTTTGACAGAGACATATTGGGGCACTGAGGGTGCCAAAGCACATAATGTTAAAAGTAGAAGCCGTAATAAATATCGCGGGCAAAACAAAGTAGCTCATTGGCTGCACGTGCTTGACCTACTTGCTCTGCCCCGGTATAAACAGTTTGCTTGCTTAACACAATTGCTATTGCGCCATCCAGTGGACGCAATTGGAACAGCAGTTTATTTGATAGAAAAATTGCAGCGCATTTTTATACTTTAAAAAAAAAAAAAAAAAAAACTTTTTTTTTGTAATCATCTCGCGGGCCGGATTAAACCCGTTTGCGGGCCTGATCCGGCCCGCGGGCCGTACGTTTGACACCCCTGGTGTAGAGGGTATTTCTATGTGTGTTTGTGTGTGTGTCTAACCTGTGTGTGTCTGAGCGTGGCTCTCCTCCCTCCCCAGGTCGTCCCAAGTCCAGGTGTTGATCTAGGACCTGCTGTCTGAACTCTGACACCTGGTACTGACGATCCTCCTTCTCTTGGCGAAGCATCCGTTGCCGCGCCAACCAGCGCTCTTCCTCATTGGTCCGCTGGAGCATCATGGCGGCGGTGAGCCCCGCCCCAACGCCGCCGGGCCCCAGGTAGAGGCCATGGGCGGAGACCAGGCCGGGAACGCCGTGATGCGATTGACTCAGGGAGGAGTGGAGGCCTGGTGGCATTGGCTTAGGAGCTGGGAGGGCGGGCTCTTTGGTTTTGTCTGAGAAGAGAGGAAATATGTATTTTTATTCTGATTATTGAAGACCTATATCAGTGTGATGTGTACCGTTTTTATTGAGGTGACATAGGTCATGGAAATATTTTGAGTGGTATAATATACAGTTAGTCAGGACTGTGCTTGAGAGTGTTGGAGGACGGTGGGGTGGTGTTGTGTCGTACCTGACCGGTTGGGGGTGAGTCTCTCAGGCTTGGTTCTGTCCTCCTGTGCCCTCATGGCATGGAGCTCAGCCAGGTAGTGACTCTCCATCGCCTTGGACTGTAGCTCCTTCTCTCTCATCACCCTCTCCTTCTGCCTCTCCATCTGCCTCTCCATCTCCCTCTCTCTCTCTCTATCCTTCTCTCTCTCCCGCTCCCTCTCCCGCTCACGCTCTCTCTCCCGCTCCAGCTCTTTCTCTCTTTCTCGCTCCCTCTCTCTTTCTCTCTCCCGCTCCTTCTCTCGCTCCGCCTCACGCTCCCTCTCCTTCTCGCGCTCTCGTTCACGCTCACGCTCCCTCTCTCGCTGCCGGAGCTCATCTTCCATCTGGAGCCTGTAGAAGAGAGGCATAAGGGAAGAGAGAAGGGAAGAGAGGTAAAGAGAGAGAAGAGAGACAGAGGAAACAGAGTATTATTATATCTGACCATTACAACACTCAGTGAGAAAGACACTGAAAGACTTGTTAAAAGACCGAACAGACAATTTCCCGTTTGGTATGTGTACACTATATGTGTGTGTGTGTATGTATGAGTGTGTAGAAGAGGACAGTACCTTTCGGACAGTCTCTCAGACTGCAGTGCGGACAGTGAGGGGTGTGTGAGGTCCCCGGGGTAGCGGACACCCTGCAGGTGCATGTGGACAGCAGAGGGGTGCAGGGGGGGCAGGCCTCCCCCTCCTTGGAGCTGGTAGAACGGTGACCTCAGAGCTGATAGACAGAACGGATCATCCATCCTGAGAGAGAGAGAGAGAGAGAGAGAGAGAGAGAGAGAGAGAGAGAGAGAGAGAGAGAGAGAGAGAGAGAGAGAGAGAGAGAGAGTGTCCCAGTTAACCAGTGTTTACATCATTAACCTGAGATGTGTGTTTCTATCAGAGGGGGCATTAGAGGGTCAGCCAACTATCATATAACCTCAATCAACCCCACACAGCACACTGCTGTACAGCAGCCACACTTCACTCTCATTGTGTGTATGTGTTTGAGAGAGAGAGCGAGTGAGAGAGAGAAAGAAAGAAAGAAAGAAAGACTGAGAGAAAAGGAGAGACAGAGAGTGTGTGTGAGTGTTTGTGGATGAGAGAGATAGAGAAAGAGTGAGAAAATGTGTGTGTGTGTGTCAGTCTGATGTCCGTGGCTGTCTGTCTCTGCCTCTCTGTGGCTCATCTCCTCATTAACTCCATTACTGGGCTGTGTGTGATGGCTTCTGCCCTCCTCTCATCCTGCTATGCTGCTGACATAGCACGGTCATGCACCCTGTCCCATAGCCTACAGCAAACAGCACATCAAACCTACACACACACGACAGGATCGAATTCTAACTAAGCACTACCTGTCTCCATCAATTCTAAGCCTTGTCATCGAACTGTCAATCCACAGAAAAAAAGACTAGAGGCTAACTGGGGCTTTCTTCAGCATCCCTGGCAGTAGTAGCCACTGATAACAACATCAAACACTAGCTAGCATGTTCGCATCCCTAGCCTTGAGTGTTAGCAACCACTGGAAACTAAAAGAGTACCAAAGACTAGAGGCTAACTGGAGCTTTAGCATTGCTGTCAGTTAAAACTACTGAAACAGTATCCAACGCTAGAGGCAAGCCAACGGTTCTGTTAGCACCACTACCTAGCAGTAGCAGTCTTGCTGCTGGACAATGAGTGTTGTCCTGACTCACCTGTAGGGGGCGAAGGAGGGATGTGGCAGGTAGGAGGGATGGTAGTAGGCGGCGGCTGCAGCGGCGGTGGCGGGGTCCAGGCCCAGGGGCAGTCCAGAAGGCATGCGGAGGTCCTCGGCAGTGGCGTAGGGGCGGAACCCCCGCAGATACTCCTCTGGTACACCACCAGGGGGCACTCCATGGGGCAGCTGTCTGGGCAGACTGGTGAGAGGAAGGGAGAGAGGAGAGGTAGAGAGGGAAGGAAGTATTTAGGAATAATGAAGGAAGATGAGGGGTAGGGAGAGGAGGGAGGGAAAAATGGGATTGACTTAGTTAATTGTATTTGATCATTAGAAATACACATAACACCTAATAAACAATAGGGTATGACAGTGTGTACTGTCAACACTGTACTGTACTGTCAGTGTTACTCACTTGAGGGGCTGGAAGCGTGCGTCCTGCATGACAGCGCCGGGGCTCAGGCCAAAGGCATAGGGGTTTCCCATGAGGTGAGCAGGGACTGAGGGGCCACCTTTCTCCTGCTGGTGGGGCGCCTCTGCCCCCAGACGCTCCCTACTGACCCCACGAGGGCCCGAGTCAGCCTGAGAGAGAGAGAGAGAGAGAGAGAGAGAGAGAGAGAGAGAGAGAGAGAGGGGAGGGAGAGAGGGAGAAGCACAGTCTTGGTAATTGTTCCCGGGGGCCTGTGACCGACACGGTTGTCCACACACATGGACCACATCCTGGGGATGAGAGGAGGGAAGAATAGGCCCCTCTCTCGATCTCCGGCTGCCTCCTTCCTTTCTCTCTTCCTGGCAACACCCCCCCCACCCCCACCCCCCAGGCCCTATTCTCTCGCACGCACGCACGTACACACACACACACACACACACACACAGGGAGTGAATGGAAAGCTCTCTTGTCATTCTAAGGAAGGCTAGTCATCTGCTCTCTGAAGAGGAGACCATGAAATGGAGGAAAATCAGCAGTCACAGACATTCCTCACCACCAAACAGACACTAGCTCCTTTACACTGCATCACATACTCTACTGGTAATACCGTTCTCTTACTTCACAGTTGGAAACAGTCTTTTTCAGGACATATGAGTGTGGGTGTGGTAGATACACTGAATCAGTAGTCTGAGCCTCCTCTACCCAGCACACTGACTTTGATCCTGACAACAGAGCAGGAGTGTGAGTGTTTGTGTGTCTGGAGATGAGCCATGCTAGAACATCAACTGGCAGTGAAAACAAAGCACACAGCAGCATCTGCTCTCTCTCTCTCTCTCTCTCTCTCTCTCTCTCTCTCTCTCTCTCTCTCTCTCTCTCTCTCTCTCTCTCTCTCTCTCCCTCTCCCTCTCCCCCTCCCTCCCGCTCTTTGGCAGCAGGCCTGGGCTCACTTCCCCAATCTCACAACACAGACACATAAACGCACACCGTTTCAGCCCAACAAAGGCAACCTGCAGAGAGACAGAGAGAAAGAGAGAGGGGGAGAACGCTGTGAAGCTTTGGTTTGTCCCTGCATACATATCCACTTACAGCATTTAGTCCAGGGTATGGGGAGAGGGAGATGGAGAAAAGCAGTACGTGAGTGGCTGGGTTCAAGGGCTCTAGGAGAGAGACGGAAGAGGGAGAAGGAAGGGGGGTAGAAAGAGGTAGGGAGAGGATGGTGGTGGAGAATGTCCAGGGACGAGAGAGTGGTTATTCCCTCTCTTCTGCACCCTCCTCTCCCCACACACCAGATAATAGAAGGAGAGCTAAGAGCTAGGGTACTGTTGCCATTGAAACACTTCCAAAGACAGTGGAAGGAGGGAGGAAGGTGCCCTGCTAAATTAACCCCTGGGATGCCTGGGAATAGAGGTAGGCTTTCCTACATTGCTGTGCATGTGTATAGTGTGTGTGTACAGTATGTGTGTGAGTGTGTGTGTCTCTTTCCACTGTCACTGAGAAAACACATCCCATTTAGTCCCTTACCCCTACCCCCTGTCCCATTATGCTCACCCCTTCGAACCATTACCCCCACCCCCTCTCACAGCCAATGACCTGGGGTGACACTGACGCACTAACATTTAATATTAAATGGCTCTAATGTTTGCCCCCCCTTTCTCTCTCTCTCTCCCTTGCTGCCCTTGGTTCCTTGTTGTTTAACACGCTTCACTGAGCAGCCAGGCACAGTGGCACTCTCCTGTCCCCTGTCCCTCGCCCCAAACCCCCACGCCCAGCCCCCTGTCTCCTCCAGTCCCCCCTCCTGCCCTAATGGCTCTGTTAGCATCATGAAGGTGGGCTTTTCCTCTCCGATGAGCAGCCAACTGGAAAAGTGGTTCAGATATGTCAAAAGAAGTCAAAATCAGAGAGAGGCCAGGAAAACGCAAGACGACTCCATCCCGCTCTCCCTCCCTCCATCCTCCTCCACCCTCCTTCTTCAACCCTCTCTCTTTCTCTGCCTCCTCCTCCCTCCCTCCCTCTCTGCCTTCATCTCTATCCATCAAGCGGTAAATGGTGGCTGTCTGGAGACAGTACAGACCTGCCTATTAGCAGGCACTCTACTGTTATTTGTGGCAGGGCTGCTGACATTTAGCCCATCTCGCCCTCGCTTGCTGAACACACACACACACACACACACACACACACACACACACACACACACACACCCACACACCCACACCATCTCTCCCCCTCTCCCACTGAGCGCCATATTACGTATTAGCACAGAGTGAACAGAGCTAGCCGCGCGTAGCCCCTAATATCCCTGTAAATCAAGGAGAGAGGCTACGCTACGCTACGTTGGTCTGGCAGTGCCTGCCTGTCTGTCTGTCTCCTTGCTAGTCACCACTGTGAAATGGCAGCGTGTATTTTTAAACAACATCTGTTAGAGAGCCACCAGGAAAAGAGGATTTGTGTATTTTCTCTGCCTCTCATCCGGCTGTTTTGATGCATCTTGATTCAATCATGACCCCACAGAGAGTGTTGGGAAGAATGTCTTTTGATTGTTTTTAATATTTATATCGGGATGAGCCTGAATAGTATTGATAACAGGCAGCCATGTTGAAAATTGTATTTTAAAATGTGTCCTTTCTAAATTATTATTTGATTCACAGTATCATGATCAGTTCTGTTCCAAAAATGAAAATGCAGTGACTTCAACTGATGACCAATTTCAAAGACGGATTCAAACTAAATCCTGTTCCTAATGAATCAAATCAAATCAAATTTTATTTCTCACATGCTTCGTAAACATCAGGTGTAAACTAACAGTGAAACGCTTACTTACGGGCCCTTTCCAACAGCGCAGAGAATAATAATCATAATAACCATAGAAAGATAACACAAGGAATAAATACACAATGAGTAACGATAACTTGGTTATATACATGGGGTACCAGTACTGAGTCGATGTGCAGGGTTACAAAGTAACTGAGGTAGATATATACATATAGGTAGGGATAAATTGACTAGGCAACAGGATAGATAATAAGCAGTAGCAGCAGAGTATATGATGAGTCTAAATGATTCCTCTATATTATAGTACAATGGCTGTTATACTGTATCTAAAACAAAGAAAAGAAAGAAAGATAGAAAGAAAGAAAGAAAAAAAGAAAGAACGAAAATAAAGATAATATATGATGCCCCCTGGTGGCCAAGTTACACTATTGCCATTGACTGTGTGCTCTCTCCTCCTCAGGATGTTCACATGCACTTGGGCCAAAGCAAATCAAAAATAAAAGAGACTCCCGTAGCGCCTGTCTGCAACCTGCGTGTGTGTGTTGAGAAGATGGCTGACTGCGCATCCTGTGTCTTTTGTCTGAGACCTCCTGTCTCAGTGGAGGAGAACATTCACCCCCCTCCCCAAACACCAGTCCCTCTGAGGCACAGACCTCTCTCTCTCTCTCTCTCTCTCTCTCTCTCTCTCTCTCTCTCTCTCTCTCTCTCTCTCTCTCTCTCTCTCTCTCTCTCTCTCTCTCTCTCTCTCTCTCTCTCTCTCTCTCTCTCTCTCTCTCTCTCTCTCTCTCTCTCTCTCTCTCTCTCTCTCTCTCTCTCTCTCTCTCTCTCTCTCTCTCTCTCTCTCTCTCTCTCTCTCTCTCTCTCTCTCTCTCTCTCTCTCTCTCTCTCTCTCTCTCTCTCTCTCTCTCTCTCTCTCTCATATATATATATAAAGAGACAACACCAGTTATCAGAGCCTGCTAAACCATCCTACACTAGAACAGAAGCAATGTGCCAGTACAACACACAGACTATTGATGAGCTGTTGGGATGACTTTACTGGCAGCAGGAGGCAGTACAGAGATGAATAGAGATTACTGTCTGACAAACACAGGCTATCTGAGAGACAAAAGACTCACTGCATAGCGCCTGCTTCTACTGGGCTGTGTGTGTGTGTGTGTCACTAAGGGTCCTCTAATGATGATGGAGGACTCTGCTCTTGTTGTTTGTGTGCTGGGCTGACAGGATGACCCTGCAGGATGACCCCCCACACACACACCATCTTTCCCTGACCTTTAGCCCTGCTGGAGGCTTCACCCCAAAAATTTGCCCCTTATTTCTCAGACTCACACTGTGCGACAAAAACAATCTGATACTGATACTCTGATTTAGCCACACAGACACAGTGGAACACACACACCCACAGGCACACACACTCTCACACCCAGGCTGCCCCCTCTGTGTAAGCCTGGGCCATGGCGGCCCCCTGGTGAGGGGTGGGAGACCCCACGTATGGGAGGGCGCTCATTTATGCCTCTCTGATGGAGCCATGAATCTAAATTGCCAATTAAAAAGCAATTACAGGCAGCAGCGGGAACAGGCTCCTGCAGTCGTTGAAGCAAAATACCAAAGCACCGCACCGCACCCTCCCCTCGCCTCCACTCCCACCCTGCCCGAGTCTCATATCTAAGCCAGGGAGGCACTAATCAACCCTCCTAACACACACTGAGAGGCAACACACATGCACACACACCAAGGATAATACACACACACACAAACACGCAGGATGCAAAAACCCAGCAGCACAAAAAGGAAACATCTCCACACACACACATACACAGATCATCACACACACTGAGGCATATACACACACACACATACACACACATATCATCCCACACAGGCAGTCCAGGGTAAATGAAGTACTGATGCTCTACAGGGGCTCTAGAGATGAGACTCCTGCCTCTGAATATCAATGCCTGCCTCTCTCTGCGCTCTCTCTCTCTCTCTTGAATATCAATTCCTGCCTCTCTCTGTCTCTGTCTCTGTCTCTGTCTCTCTCTCTCTCTCTCACTCTCGCTCTCTCGCTCTCTCACTCTCACTCTCTCACTCTCTCTCCCTCTCTCTCCCTCTCTCTCTCTCTCTCTCTCTCTCTCTCAGCAGCTCAAGCCAGACTCTCTGTGTGTGTGTCTGGTTTTAACCCTGCATGGTCTCCAGGCCCCAAGTCCCTGTAACCCTACCTCTAACCCAGGCCCTGCTAGTGTCTGAGTGGTTCTAACCCTGTCTCTCTCTGTGTGTGTGGTTATAACCTTAGCAGGCTTATGCAAGCTGGGGGCCTGAGGTCAGTTCCCAGCACAGCCCGGGCTAGGAACTAATGGAATAGACAGCACTAAGAGAGAATAAGGGGAGAATGGGAAGAGTAATTGAGAGTGGGGAGAGCAGGGGCGGAGGTGGGAGTGTTAGGGACGTTAAAATCTTACTAAAATGTTGGCTTGGGTGAGTCTCCCCCATCCCTCCCTCCCTCGCTGGTGATTAGGGATAAAAACAGAGGGCTGGACAGAGCTTCCTTTGTTTGCAATACTGAGGGACGTTTTTTGAGAGAAAGAGAGAGTGTGTGCTTGACCCTGCCCATTGTGGCACTGTGGGTCTGTGTGACGGCAGGGTTTCATGCGTTCGCTGGAGCGTCATAGGGTAAACAGGGGAGACGCTCTGATGCTAGGCCCCCTCTGTCTCACCCCTCTCACCCACTAGACTCCCTCTCTCCCCCCGCCCCCCTCTCACCCACTAGACTACCGCTCGCCCCCACCCCCCTCTCGCCCCCCTCCTTCAGCTGGGTGGCCTCGAGCTGTCAGAGGCGCCAGAAACCCCCCCAGCACGACCTTCTATCTCCCAGCATGACCCTGCACACACACACACTGACACACGTATACACACACACATACACATACACTGGAACAGAGTGCATCTCAAGAGCTAGCTGGAGCCACTTCACCCCAAAGATAAACAGGGTGAGTGTGACTCTGTGAAGGAGAGAATGTATATGAGTGTGTGTGTGTGTGTGTGTGTGTGTGTCAGTGTGTGTGGGAGCAGAAGGCCTGTGCCTCTCTCTCCTTATCCCTCTCTCCCTATCGCTATCCCTTTCTCTCTCTCTGCTCCCCCCTTCTCTCTTTCCTCTAAGGCAAGGGAGGTGATGACAGGGTTGTGAAAGGATGACATCACTGCTCCCTCCCCTCCCACCCATAAGGGCTCTGGTTAACCCTTGACCCCTATCAGGGTCAGTGCTAATGCGCTATGCTTGAGGTGAAGGGGCGCAGGGGCGGGGGTGGGAGAGGGCAAGATCATAGGGTGCGATGGCAGGGGGACAATGGGCTGGGACGCTCCCACACAGAGGGGCGAGCTGACCCCCTATCTCTGAACCCCATCACCCCTCACTCTCTCTCCTCCATCCTCCTCTCCCGACTTCCTCAGTCTCCAGGGAGACATTAAAATACTATAGTGTTGTGAGAGTGTTGCTGCGGAGTGTTGAGGAGTGTTGAGGAGTGTTGAGAAGTGTTGAGGAGTGTTGAGAAGTGTTGAGGAGTGTCGCATAGTGTTGAGGAGTGCTGAGGAGTGTTGCAAAGGGAGTGTTGAGGAGTGTTGCATATAGAATGTTGAGAAGTGTTGAGGAGTGTTGCATAGAGAGGGTTGAGGAGTGTTGAGGAGAGTTGCAAAGGGAGTGTTGAGGAGTGTTGAGGAGTGTTGCATAGAGAGTGTTGAGAAGTGTTGAGGAGTGTTGCAAAGGGAGTGTTGAGGAGTGTTGCATAGAGAGTGTTGAGAAGTGTTGAGGAGTGTTGAGGAGTGTTGCATAGAGAGTGTTGAGAAGTGTTGAGGAGTGTTGCATAGAGAGTGTTGAGGAGTGTTGCATAGAGAGGGTTGAGGAGTGTTGAGGAGAGTTGCATAGAGCGTGTTGAGGAGTGTTGAGGAGTGTTGCACAGAGAGTGTTGAGAAGTGTTGAGGAGAGTTGCATAGAGCGTGTTGAGGAGTGTTGCATAGAGAGGGTTGAGGAGTGTTGAGGAGAGTTGCATAGAGCGTGTTGAGGAGTGTTGAGGAGTGTTGCATAGAGAGGGTTGAGGAGTGTTGCATAGAGAGTGTTGAGGAGTGTTGCACAGAGAGTGTTGAGAAGTGTTGCATAGAGAGTGTTGAGAAGTATTGAGGAGTGTTGCATAGAGAGTGTTGAGAAGTGTTGAGGAGTGTTGCATAGAGAGTGTTGAGAAGTGTTGAGGAGTGTTGCATAGAGAGTGTTGAGAAGTGTTGAGGAGTGTTGCATAGAGAGTGTTGAGGAGTGTTGAGGAGTGTTCAGGAGTGTTGCATAGAGAGTGTTGAGAAGTGTTGAGGAGTGTTGCACAGAGAGTGTTGAGGAGTGTTGCATAGAGAGTGTTGAGGAGTGTTGAGGAGTGTTACATAGAGCGTGTTGAGGAGTGTTGAGGAGTGTTGCACAGAGTGTTGAGGAGTGTTGCATAGAGAGTGTTGAGGAGTGTTGAGGAGTGTTACATAGAGCGTGTTGAGGAGTGTTGAGGAGTGTTGCACAGAGTGTTGAGAAGTGTTGAGGAGTGTTGCATTGAGAGTGTTGAGGAGTGTTGCATAGAGCGTGTTGAGAAGTGTTGAGGAGTGTTGCATAGAGCGTGTTGAGGAGTGTTGAGGAGTGTTGCACAGAGAGTGTTGAGAAGTGTTGAGGAGTGTTGCACAGAGAGTGTTGAGAAGTGTTGAGGAGAGTTGCATAGAGCGTGTTGAGGAGTGTTGAGGAGAGTTGAATAGAGCGTGTTGAGGAGTGTTGAGGAGTGTTGCACAGAGAGTGTTGAGAAGTGTTGAGGAGTGTTGCATAGAGAGTGTTGAGGAGTGTTGCATAGAGCGTGTTGAGAAGTGTTGAGGAGTGTTGCATAGAGAGTGTTGAGAAGTGTTGAAGAGTGTTGAGAAGTGTTGAGGAGTGTTGCATAGAGTGTTGAGAAGTGTTGAGGAGTGTTGCATAGAGAGTGTTGAGGAGTGTTGCATAGAGAGTGTTGAGGAGTGTTGAGGAGTGTTGCACAGAGAGTGTTGAGAAGTGTTGAGGAGTGTTGCATAGAGAGTGTTGAGAAGTATTGAGGAGTGTTGCATAGAGAGTGTTGAGAAGTGTTGCATAGAGAGTGTTGAGAAGTGTTGAGGAGTGTTGCATAGAGAGTGTTGAGAAGTGTTGAGGAGTGTTGCATAGAGAGTGTTGAGGAGTGTTGAGGAGTGTTGCATAGAGAGTGTTGAGAAGTGTTGAGGAGTGTTGCAAAGGCAGTGTTGAGGAGTGCTGAGGAGTGTTGCATAGAGAGTGTTGAGAAGTATTGAGGAGTGTTGCACAGGGAGTGTTGAGGACTGTTGAGAAGTGTTGAGGAGTGTTGAGGAGTGTTCAGGAGTGTTGCATAGAGAGTGTTGAGGAGTGCTGAGGAGTGTTGCAAAGGGAGTGTTGAGGACTGTTGAGAAGTGTTGAGGAGTGTTGAAGAGTGTTGCAGAGATTGTTGAGGAGTGTTGAGGAGTGTTGCATAGGGAGTGTTGAGGAGTGCTGAGGAGTGTTGCAAATGGAGTGTTGAGGAGTGCTGAGGAGTGTTACATAGGGAGTGTTGAGGAGTGCTGTGCTGCTCCTCTGCCCTTCACCATTAGCCCCAGAGCTGCGATAAAAGGGTTTAGAGGGAAGCCATAATCCATAATCCACTCCTTATCAAAACTAGCAGCTACACACACAGACACACGCACACTGGGTCAGACAGCATGAGGGGGAAGAGGGGCAGAGGGGCAGGGGACGCACTTGACTGCTGAGGCTTGGACTGGGCTGGGACTGGGGGTTAGAACAAGGCTTGGACTGGGCTGGGACTGGGAGTTAGAACAAGGCTTGGACTGGGCTGGGACTGGGGGTTAGAACAAGGCTTGAACTGGGCTGGGACTGGGGGTTAGAACAAGGCTTGGACTGGGCTGGGACTGGGGGTTAGAACAAGGCTTGGACTGGGACTGGGGGTTAGAACAAGGCTTGGACTGGGACTGGGGGTTAGAACAAGGCTTGGACTGGGACTGGGGGTTAGAACAAGGCTTGGACTGGGACTGGGGGTTAGAACAAGGCTTGGACTGGGACTGGGGGTTAGAATGAGGCTGGGGCTAGAGCTGTAGTTAGTGCTTGAGGCTGGGATTATAAAGCTATGGCTGAGGGTTATAAAATAGGGCTGACAGGGGCTGACAGGGGCTGAGGGTTATAAAATAGGGGTGACAGGGGCTGAGGGTTATAAAATAGGGCTGACAGGGGCTGAGGGTTATAAAATAGGGCTGACAGGGACTGACAGGGGCTGAGGGTTATAAAATAGGGCTGACAGGGTCTGACAGGGGCTGAGGGTTATAAAATAGGGCTGACAGGGGCTGACAGGGGCTGAGGGTTATAAAATAGGGCTGACAGACTGAGGGTTATAAAATAGGGCTGACAGGGGCTGAGGGTTATAAAATTGGGCTGACAGGGGGTGACAGGGGTGAGGGTTATAAAATAGGGCTGACAGGGTCTGACAGGGGCTGAGGGTTATGGATGAAGCTAGGGTTGGGGGTTGGGGGGGGGGCTCAAGGGGGCACAGATGTTGGCTGCCGTTGAGACTGTCACCTCGGTGGCCTGGTGGCAGCTGGCATTGTTTAACACACAGAGAGAGGAGGGGGAGGAGAGGGGGGAGGAGGCGTTCACAGAGACGCCAGTTATGTCACATGTACATATGTCACATACATTCTACCACGCCATGGGTTACAGGCCAGCCTGGATATCCGCTAATCCCTCGCGATCCTGTGTGTGTGTGTATGTGTGTGTGTAGGCAGCCTCTTTGTGCTAGATCTCTCTCCAGGGACAGAGAGGTTGAAACGCTGCTTTGACTAGGCTGATAAAATGTGAGAAAGATGGATGAAAATATAGTGGTTAAAAACACACATGACGTAACAGGCAACAAGATGTGAAAAGAGAAAGATGACAGAGAGAGGAAGGGAGACAGCCACAGCAAGTACATACAGTATGTGTGTGTGTGTTTGTCTGTCTGTCTGTTTGTGTGTGTGTATGTGTGTGTGTGTGTGTGTGTGTGTTTGTCTCTGTGTGTGTCTCACCTGGCGTGCCTCGCTCCTCCAGAGGCCATTGCTGGTCTTAGTGGGGGCGATGGTGACGACGGGCGGGGTGCTTGGCACACTGTGGCCCCCAGGTGGCACCAGAACAGGCCCCGGGCCCAGGTGACCTCTCTTGGGCGTGCTCACCGGAGAACTGTGGTTGGTGGCTGGGGACGAGACCGGAGACGACTCACTACTGATGGACGAGCCAGCTATGGAGAGAGAAGGGAGGAAATTACATTATTACAGAGCCTTATTACTATACAGCCTTATTACATTACATGTTACTAGACAGAGCTTAACCACACAGTAGCTGTTCTCAGCTAGCGAATCTACAGAAAAGTTGTGTAGTCTCTGAGCTAGAGGTCTTCACGGATCCACCTGTTCCCTGAATACCCGAGCGGGTCCAGATCCCGTAACGCGTCTGGGTCGGATCTCTCTCTCCCTCTCTCTCCCTCCCGCTCTACCGTACCTGCTGTCTCGACCTCTGAAAAGCCAACTGACATTTATTCCTGGGGTGCTGACCTGTTCCACCCTCTACAACCACTGTGATCATTATTTGATGCTGCTGGTCATGTATGAATGTTTGAACATCGTGAAGTGGCCTTAATCGCCATGTACTCTTATAATCTCACCCCGGCACAGCCAGAAGAGGACTGGCCACCCCTGGTTCCTCTCTAGGTTTCTTCCTAGATTCCTGCCTTTCTAGGGAGTTTTTCCTAGCCACTGTGCTTCTACATCTGCATTGCTTGCTCTTTGGGGTTTTAGTCTGGGTTCTGTGTCTGCTGATATAAAACGGCTTTATAAATACATTAGATTTTATTTGAACTAATATGATTGTCACAGGTCTCGGGTATGTGTAATTTTAACTGCCTTTTATCATTTATGCTGCTCTTGCTTTTCACGAGTGGAGCGTGTAGCTTGTTGTTGTTGTTGGCCAATCATAAGTCATCAAAGCGGCAATAGGCTACAGTCATAGAGCCTCAGTGTGTGGCAGAACAACCAACAGGTAGGCTGCTACTTAATATTCTGAATGGAGTTATTGTTATTTGTAACTGTAGGATGAGAAAGCGCATGCACTGCAGCTTCAATTAGCCTAGCTAGCGAACATTAGCTAGCTTGACTAGCTTCTCCCGGTTTGATGTAGTCAAGACAGGTACTACGTAATCACATTTGATGATAAATAACCTAGCTATGGCAGCTAATAGTCTACTATAGCGTGAGTCGGCTGGGTTGGTTGCTGTCTCTCGTCTCTCCCTCCCTGCTCCCGGTTTCACTCGCTTATAGTACGGCCCCTCCCCCACCTGCTAGAGCGGCACCTCAACCTTTCTCCCTCATCCCGCGCTTTATCAGCTCCGGTTAATAAAGTAGCTTAAAAAAATAGATTATCTATGTCTGGATCTGACCCGGTCTATACGGAACGGGTCTAGTTGTTCTCGGGTCTGTTTGGAACAGATCTGTATTTAAAACATTTACTTATTCATATCGGATCCGTGTGGGAAAGCCCCAGGTCCATTTCGTAACCTGTTTGGACCCGTGAAGACCTCTACTCTGAGCTAACGTAGCATAGCTGCAATGCAAGGCTAAAATAACATTGCTAGAACACAATAGCAGCTATATAGTATGCCTTAGAGGGGAGACAGTGGGCTCTGACACACAGTTGTGGGTTAGCATATCCTAGCATAGCGTAGTAGAGGGGAAGCAGCGGCCTCAGATACACTGTTCTGGGTTAGCATATCCTAGCCTAGCGTACACACAGGCCTAGATGGATGGCCCGGGGTGGCCATTAGATAGTGACAGTGATCAGGACGAGCAACCCTGTGAGAGTCACACGGCCCTGACACACCGCTAGGACACACATACACACACACACACACACAGCAGGGAGTAAGAGCTGGCCCAATGAGCTGTGGCACATTTGCAGTCCCTCCGGGGAAACCCTGCAGAGTAAGGTGATGGTCTGGTCACATGTCTCTCTCTTCGCAGCTCTCATCTCATATGATCATTTTTCTCTCCCTCTTCCTCTTTTTCCTTCCTTCCTTCCTTCCTTCCTTCCTTCCTTCCTTCCTTCCTTCCTTCCTTCCTTCCTTCCTTCCTTCCTTCCTCTCTTTCTCTCACTTCCTCTCAACCTCTCTCACTTTATGTTTCTCTGTTGTTCTCTCTCTGGTAACCTGAGTGCTCCTCCTCCTCCTCCTCCTCCTCCTCTGTGTGCCCTCTCTCCTCCTCACAGCTTGACTGAAGCATCTGCCCAAGACAGTCAAACTGGGTCACAGCCCTGTCTATGGGGCACGCCACAGCTTTCTACCACAGCAGCAGTACAATGACAGAGAGAGAGCGAGAGAGAGAGAGACAAATAGAGAGAGAAATAGAGAGAGAGGAGGATTCTGCACAGATTCTGTCAGACCTGGGCCCTGACAGTAAATCTCAGTAAGACAAAAATAATGGTGTTCCAAAAAAGGTTCAGTTGCCAGGACCACAAATACAAATGTAATCTAGACACCGTTGCCCTAGAGCACACAAAAAACTATACAAACCTCAAGCCACAGGTAACTTCCACAAAGCTGTGAACGATCTGAGAGACAAGGTAAGAAGGGCCTTCTATGCCATCAAAACTAACATAAAATTCGACATACCGATTAGGATCTGGCTAAAAATACTGGATTCAGTTATAGAACCCATTGCCCTTTATGGTTGTGAGGTCTGGGGTCCGCTCACCAACCAAGAATTCACAAAATGGGACAAACACCAAATTGAGACTCTGCATGCAGAATTCTGCAAAAATATCCTGTGTATAACATTAAACACCAAATAATGCAGAATTAGGCCGATACCCGCTAATTATCAAGATCCAGAAAATAGCCATTAAATTCTACAACCACCTAAAAGGAAGCGATTCCCAAACCTTACATTTTTGTCATTTAGCAGACGCTCTTATCCAGAGCGACTTACAGTTAGTGAGTGCATACATATATCTTTTTTCATACTGGTCCCCCGTGGGAATCGAACCCACAACCCTGGCGTTGCAAGCGCCATGCTCTACCAACTGATCTACACAGGACTTACATAACAAAGCCCTCACCTACAGAGAGAGATGAACCTGGAGAAGAGTCCCCTAAGCAAGCTTGTCCTGGGGCTCTGTTCACAAACACAAACAGACCCCACAGAGCCCCAGGACAGCAACACAATTAGACCCAACCAAATCAAGATAATTACTTGACACATTGGAAAAAAACTGAGCAAACTATAATGCTATTTGGCCCTAAACAGAGAGTACACAGTGGCAGAATACCTGACCACTGTGACTGACCCAAAATGAAGGAAAGCTTTGACTATGTACAGACTCAGTGAGCATAGCCTTGCTGTTGAGAAAGGCCGCCGAAGGCAGACCTGGCTCTCAAGAGAAGACAGGTTATGTGCACACTGCCAACAAAATGAGGTGGAAACTGAGCTGCACTTTCTAACCTCCTGCCAAATGTATAACCATATTAGAGACACATATTTCCTTCAGATTACACAGACCCACAAAGAATTAGAAAACAAATCCAATTTCTATTTGCTCAAATACCACAGTGTGCCATCACAGCAGCAAGATTTGTGACCTGTTGCAAAGGGCAACCAGTGAATAATAATAAATAATAATAATATGCCATTTAGCAGACGCTTTTATCCAAATCGACTTATAGTCATGCGTGCATACATTTTTGTGTATGGGTGGTCCCGGGGATCGAACCCACTACCTTGGCGTTACAAGCGCCGTGCTCTACCAGCTGAGCTACAGAGGACCACAAACACCATTGTAAATACAACCCATATTTATGTTTATTTATTTTCCCTTTTGTACTTTATCTATTTGCACATCGTTAAAACACTATAGATAGACATAATATGACATTTGAAATGTCTTTATTCTTTTGTAACTTTTGTGAATGTAATGTTTACTGAGAGAGATTAGAAATAAAGAGAGAGAAAGAGAGCGAGAGAGAAAGCACGAGAGAGAAATAGAGAGAGAGATATAAAGAGAGAGAGATAGAGAAATAGAGAGTTAGAGAGATAGAGAGAGATAAAGAGAAAGAAAGAGAGAGAGAGAGTGGATGTGTGTTTTTGTTTTTAAGTGTTTGTGTGCACACATTTATATGTATAATATAATAACATGCCATTTAGCAGATGCTTTTATCCAAAGCGACTTACAGTCATGTGTGCATACATTTTTACGTAAGGGTGGTCCCGGGGATCGAACCCACTACCCTGGCGTTACAAGCGCCATGCTCTACCAATTGAGCTACAGAGGAGTGTGTGGTGTACGCAACACACAGCAGCATTAGCTTTAAACCTCAGGCCAGTTTCAGTTCTCTATCCTCTCCAATCTATCCACCTGACCCCACAGAGACAGCCTGAGGAGAGTGTGATAGGTCAAGATGTCTGGATGTGTGTGATATGTCTGGATTATCAAACACTCCTTATCATTCAAGCATTGTGACCTAGCTTAGTTACCCTAGCAACAGACATCACGCTACAATAGGGTTTGATGGTTAGGTATGGTGGTGGTCTGTATATGAACTGGGTAGAAATAATTAAGACACATACCTGTTTATAAATCTAATCAATTACTAATGAGACAAATATTGTTTAGAGATGTAATTACTTTTTTTTATGTTTATGAGGAAAAGCTTTGAAGGGAAATGGGTGTAGACTACACAGCGGGTCTCTGTGGCTAGTTTATATGAGAGAGAGAGAGAGAGAGAGAGAGAGAGAGGGGGGTGATATGGAATTACATGTTAGGTGAGGTGAAAACATTGTAAGTGTTAGAGGGGAGAAAGAACACTCACAAGAGGGAAAGGAAGAAAGAGAGAGAGAGAGAGAGAGAGAGAGAGAGAGAGAGAGAGAGAGAGAGAGAGAGAGAGAGAGAGAGAGAGAGAGAGAGAGAGAGAGAGAGAGAGAGAGAGAGAGAGAGAGAGAGAGAGAGAGAGAGAGAGAGAAAGGGGTGATGAGGTGATGTGTGTGAGGTGAGAGAGGAAGAAGCGTACCTTGTCTGCACAACAGCAATTAGTGGCCTAATCCTTCCCCCCCTCACCTCAGAGAGCCATTACTCTCCCCTGGAAGACCAGGACAATCAATACCAGAGCACTCAGGCTCGCGAGCAGAGTGACACTTAATACAGCTCCACTATCACACCTCATATACTCATAGAAAGAGAGAGAGAAAGAGACTACCACCACGGGGGAGTGAAAGAGGGAGGGGGGAGAGAGAATGGGTGGGATGGGAGAGAGAGAGAGAGAGAGAAATAAGAATCATTACAAAAGAGTGAATGAGAGACAGAGATAAAAAAGGGATAGAGCAGAAATGAATAATGATCACAGTAATCCAGACCTGCCAGAGCTTCAAGCAACAGACCTCTACTCCCCTGGTACCATCCCTTCCTCCCCCTCACACTCTCTCATCATCTCCCCCTCATTGTTCTCACTCCCTTTCCCTGTGTGTGTGTGTGTGTGTGTGTGTGTGTGTGTGTGTGTGTGTGTGTGTGTGTGTGGAGCTGAGGAAGGACACACTGAATAATTGAGTGAAAGCTGGAGGAGAAGCAAGTGAGGAGGAGGAGGAGGGGTTGGTATTCCCTCATCTGATTCTCCTCTTCATTGTCCTCCTCTACAAGCCAACATCATCACCTCTGTATACCTCCACCGACACAGGCTCCATCCCTCCCTCCTTCTCTGGAAACCACCCACACCACCAGCTCCAGCCTGTTCTGTTATTCACTCTCTCTCCTCCATCTCTCTTTCCCTCCTTCTTTCCACACATCCCTCCCTCCCCCTCTCTGTTCTTCAAACGGCCTGCCTCCCAAGCAGAGATCTCTCAGGGAAGCCATCCATTTTTCATAGACACATTTACAACAGTTACAGACAGTTAAGGAGAAAGAGAATTGGCCCTGAACGCTTAACAGCCTGAGAGGGGTGGTGTGTGTGTGTGCGCGCACTTAATCTTAGATATTCAGCACTTACTAAAGTCTAAACTACCCCCTCTCCCTCTTTCCAGTAAATACAACCCCCCTCCAGTCTTTTCCTGTAACTCCCCCTTCCTCACTCCTCTTGTGGTGATAGTGCTAGTTGACAGGAAGTCAGTCCATCACTGGGCAGATGGGACAGAAATGATATGCAGGCCATCTGAGTGGCCCTAAACTAGTGTCATGCTGCCATATGCAGATCCAGCCTTCGTCTATTCATTTACGTGTCACCACACATGCTCACACTCACTGAGGGCTGAGGGGAGAGGAGAGAAGGAAGGGAGTGTCCTGGTTTCAAACACAGCCCTGGGCATTACGGATGTATCTCGATAGTCTTAACATGCTTCCTCTCCCCTTTCTCCTGTCCTCTCCTTCTTCTGCATTGGTCTAATCAAAAAGGATAGGTGAAAGCAAAATGGTGGTAGCTTTCACCAGTCCAGTTCTTTCAGATCAGTCAGACATTAAAGAAAGGGGGTGAGGAGATGCAGCCAGAAACGATGTAAGCCAGTCCCCTGCTGGTACTGTTAGGACATACAGTAAGAACAACAGGCTAGTCCTCTGCCCTCTAGTGGTGGATAAGAGACTGCAGGCCAAGCTGTGGCTCCACACTCTGCTCCTACACTACAGAGAGAAGGAGAGAGAGAGCGCTCTGTGTCTGTCCCTGCTTGTGTGTGTGTGTGTGTGTGTGTGTGTGTGTGTTTGAGTGTATGTCTGTGTGGGCAAACGTGTGTGTGTGATTAATGTGTAGCTCCTCTCTCCATCGCTGCGCCATTACCAGTCCCTCTCTCCCAGACCTCTCTCCACGCATGACCGCCCAAGCTGACCCTAACTGGGAGAGAGAGCTACACACAGACACACACACGGGCGCATACGCACGCACACACATATCACACTCACGCACATGCTCGCGAGCATGTATGCACGCACGTACACACAAAGCTCCACACAGCCCCAGGCTAAGTTCTCTCTGCCCCAGCACCTTATCCTTCCACCTCTAATCCCATCAAAGAAACATAACAATATACTCGTTCACCTGCTGCTTTTATCCAAGGGGACTTGCCGTTAACACAAACATTCAGGGAAAGTGATCCATGCGAGAATTGAACCCACAACCTTGATCTTTCCAGCTCTACACTCCAACCGACTGTGCCATTCAAGCCCCAAATCTCATGTTCCCTCCCTGGCCCTATCCAAAGCCCCAACCTCCCTCTTTCCTCCACAGCCCCAAACACACCCCCAGACACAGCCCTGCCAGCTAGCGACAAGCTGTTCTTCACCTCCCTCCCTCCCTCCCTCCCTCCCTCCCTCCCTCCCTCCCTCCCTCCCTCCCTCCCTCCCTCCCTCCTCCACCTCCTCCCTCTCTTCCTCCCTCCCTGCATTAGAACAACATCAGCACTTAATTAAACAGTCCATTTCACACCTGGTGTGCATAGCAGCGCCGAGCCAACCCTGCCTCCATATGCCATACCATCCCCCAGCCACACACACACACAAACCCTGCCTCACACACACACCAGCCATGTCACACACACACACACACAGCCTCGGCCACGCTCTGGCAACACAGTACAAAGCACCTAATCTGCATCAATATGTGGGGGAGGGGATATACACACAGGGAGTGTGTGTTTCAAGGGTTTGTGTGATGTGTGTGTGTGTGTGTGAGTGCACTCTTAGAAAAAATGTGCTATCTAGAACCTAAAAGGGTTATTCGGCTGTCCCCATTGGATAATCATTTGAAGAACCCGTTTTGGTTCCAGGTAGAACACTCTTGGGTTCCATGTAGAGGGTTTCTGCCTGAAAAACAAAATGGGTTCTACCTGGAACCAAAAAGGGTTCTCCCTGGAACCGAAAAAGGGTTATCCTATGGGGACAGCAGAATAACCATTTTGGAACCCTTTTTTCCAAGAGTATGGTGTGTGTTATTTTGCCAGAGAGGGGAAGTAAGACTGCGAGAGATAAAGAGAGAGAAAGAGAGGTGGAGAGAGAGCAGTAGGATGGTTTCTGGAGGAGAATGTGTGTGAACTGGGTGAACTGTGTATGAGCTATTGTTAGTATGTTTACCTGGAAGAAGAAGAAGAGAGATATATGGAGGAATAAAATACTGTATAGAGATAGATTGAGAGATAAAGAGAGAGTGAGAGAGAGAGAGAGAGAGAGAGAGCTTGTTTGTGAGTGAGCGTTTCAGGGACAAACAGAGCCTGGAGAGTTCTACCTCTGAGCACACACACACACACACACATTCTGGGCGTGGATAGATAGTGTGTGTGTGTGTGTGTATGCGCGCCAAGCTCCAGATGGAGGGGTCAGAGACACACTGCCCTGCTGTCCCAGCATGCTCTGGGCTCCCAGAAACAAGAGTAGCCCCCGGCCGAACACACACACACACACACGGTAACACATTCAATCTCACACTTCAATCTCTCTGTATCCCTCTACCCACTCCTTCCATCACTCCATAAACCCTCTCTCTTATTTCATTATCTTTTCCCTCCGTCCTTTTTCTCCCTCCCTCTATCCTCCCCATCTCTTATCCTCAGGTGGGCTAGCTAGCTAGGTACTGTAGGTAGGTAGTGTAATGCTACAGTGAGTTTAGCCCAGCCAGTCAGTCAGTCAGCCCAGCCAGTCAGTCAGTCAGCCAGTGTGTATGTATGAGGAAACTGGAGAGAGGATTAAGCCTAGATCTGCCTAATTAATCAGATACTAGCATGCCTTCCTCTCTCACACGAGGTGTGTGTGTGTCCTTTACTCTGCTGTAATACTCATTATGCATCACCTCCGCTCTTCAGCATGAGACTCAGTACACATAGCTACTCAGACGGGAGAGTGTGTGTCTGTCTGTATGACTGTGCGTATGTGTGTATGTATGTGTGTGTTACTGTGTGTGTCTGTTACTGTGTGCGTGTGCTACTGTGTGCGTGTGTGTGCATGCGTGTGTATACAGATTAAAACACAGAGGACGTGTCAGGGCTTTTAAATTGGGGTGATAGCTAGCTAGCTACTGGCTATGACTCTGGCACAACAGAACAAACAATATCCTTTAGGCTTAGGAGACTGATTCATGCTCCATATAAACAACAGTAATACAGGGCAGAGAGACAAGAGAGGACACACAGGAACACACACTGTGCAGTAGGACACACAGGAACACACACTGTGCAGTAGGACACACAGGAACACACACTGTGCAGTAGGACACACAGGAACACACACTGTGCAGTAGGACACACAGGAACACACACTGTGCAGTAGGACACACAGGAACACACACTGTGCAGTAGAACACACAGGAACACACACTGTGCAGTAGGACACACATAAACACACTGCAGTAGAACACACAGGAACACACACTGTGCAGTAGAACACACAGAAACACACTGCAGTAGAACACACAGAAA